>NW_020861504.1:0-87298 GCF_003713205.1 Coffea eugenioides
TTAGGTTAAAACATGACAGTTGTAGAAAATGATGTTTTATAGTTGGTTGTAAATTTTCAGCCCAATCTGAGCTTGGTAGCTTGTGTAAAGTCGGAAATACCCAGACTGGCCTAGGTAGGAGTTCAGCGAACAGGGTTGTCATTTCTCCGAATCTGACCGTGACTTTTCACCCTGATCCTTACCGAATTAGATTTTGGCCAAAACATGAAAGTTGTAGCCAATGGTATAAACTAGTTTCCTACAAAATTTTAGCTCGATCCTAGCACTGTAGCGAAATTTCAGCTCGATCCTAGCACTGTAGCTTGTGAACTGACCGAAATACTCTTGACTATCCATGAACCCTGTTTCGCGCCCAGATTTCTATTTTCGTGGAGTTTTCCATTTATGACCATGAAAATACATGATTTGGCCTTGGAGGTCTTCATAAGGAATGTAGGTATATGTTTTATATTTCCAACGCCCCTGGAATCACCTCGTTTCGACTTCGGTAGGCTGAGTTATTGTCGTTTACGCATAAGGCGGTTAACCAGCCCGAATGTGAGATTCTGGTTCTGTGAATGGCAATTTTGACTTAGATACACTACAAACTGGACTGAGAGTTCTTCATCAAAGTTTTAGCTCCTTGTCTTAGTTTCGAAATGGTATAACTTGCACCCCAAACCGATAAGTGTAGCTTTAGTTGTGATCTTTCCGCTAAGTAACGTCAAAACTGTCTTTTGGTTTTGAACATAAACTTCATTTCCGCGCATGTCCCTCGCTTGGCGATACACTTATACGTTCTATTGGGCCTTCTTTTTTGGTAGTGTGTGGGTGATTTTGGGATTGATTGAGGAAAACAATGAAGCCATCAATGGCTGGAAAATAGGTAAATACAGAGGGCATGCTGCCCAAAATTTTAGGGCTACGCGATTTCTTTAGTTGAGTTGATCTTAGTACAAATGAAGGGTTTTGGGGGGTATTTGTAACCCTAGGACCAACTGTTATCTTATTGCTCAAAAAGTCATATTTTATTCTTTTGTACTAGTACTTAACCTGGAAAGGCGTACGACAATTAGTCGGAGCCTCACTTGTGCATTCTGTTTACTCGATTTTTGATGTTGAAACTTCAATTGTTTTTCTTGATGATTTTAGGTTTTTGGCGATTAAAGCCACCTGAAATGACTTGAACCGGTGAGTGTACCACTCCCCTCATTTGTTGCTTAACTTGGTTTCTGCACCTGCAATCTGTGATTTAAATGACTGTACTATCTGTTTGTTCTGTTTGAGACGAGGGTGTACTTTATCACACTCGTTCTCTAGTCTGTCCATATGCCTATTTCCTATTTATTGTGTGTAATCTGTTATCTGTTTCTGAGTCTGTTCGGACGTCGTTTGGAGGCTGGTATCCAACGACCTTTCTGGGACCTCTGAGCTCAACACCTGTGGCAAGTTACACGAGTCGAGCCGGCAAGGGCCTGGTCGATTAGATAACGACCCACAGTAGTCTGTTTCAGAAATCTTTGGGTATTGAAACCCTTAATTCCGGTATACTCGAGTATTACCACTTCTGTTCTGTTCGGCGTTCGGGCCCGGTAGGGGTTTGTTTGGTGGACAGAAAATTGGTGTAAAGTGGGGTCTTCGGATATGTAGCTTCTATTTACGTTGACGGAGAGTCAACGGGTTCGGATCAAGTACTGCAGATGGAAATCTGGCTCCTGAGTGCCACCGGTATCCTTCCCTTTGAATCATTGTGTCTAATCTGCTTTCCTTTATCTCTGGTATATGTATCTGATTGGTTAAATGTGAAAGGCCATGATTTTACTCCCATATGTCTGATACCTCATTGGGCATAAGCTCACCCCCTTCCCGTTATTTTCTTTTCCTTATATGGTTCCATGTTTTGAAACCAAGATTTTTGGAAGAAAAGAGTTGAGCTAGTTGTAGGACTTCTGTTGTTATTTGCTTAAGCACCTCTGTAACTGAAACCCTAATTGTACTGTGTAGTGTGAATACTTTGGCTTGTATTTTGATTTATTTGTTCAAGACTCCAATGTAAATATATGTATAAGTGTTTAATCGACGTCCCGTACTTCCATATGGGTTGGTAAGCTCTGTTTTAACTTTTGGTGGTCTCCAGTGGTTCGTTTTCGTTGGATTCTCGCGCGTACTATTGGATTTGTGTGTATCGACTCTGTTGTCCTGGCGGGAGCTGGGCAGGCGGTCCGCCGAATCCTTTGGTTCGCCTTAGGGTAAGGTAGGGCTGTCACAGGTGGTATCAGAGCCACTTCGCGTGGTCTCTATGCGGAGTGAGATTGGGCCAAGTGGTGTTATGGTCCTGCTTTCGTGAATGCGTTCAAAGGTATAAGTGCTCTTTTGAGCATTAGCTATGAACCGTGCATGTCATAAGTGTAAAGATCTTTATCATGGGACTTGAGCAAGTTAGGTATGTATGTCGGGTAGGAATCTTTAATATGGATGATTTACGCTTGGGACCGGCCGGCTCGAGTTGTGAAGTATCTTATTTGAGGTTCTTGTGCCCGGCTACATAATGAATGAGTGCCTAGGTTAGAAGCGACTTTGGCGACCTAGGAATGTGATTCTACGGAAGTTTGTGTAGTTTGTTCGGGTGTAAGTAAGCATGGCTAACCTTTATTAAGATATAAATTGTGTTATTCATGCAGGTTATGGACTGAGCCCTAGAGAGGATAGCTTATCGCACGTTATTGTTGTACTTTTGGCCTTGTTTATCTATAGTACCTTTTGGATGACCCCGCTACCTTCATGGCTTTCTTTATTTGTAGTTAACTGACTGTTACCGTGTCATTTGTTTGATAACGTTGTGTGATGTATCTATGCTTTTGATCTGTGTGTACCTCTAGTTACTTGTTTATTTAATGTTATATTCACGATTCGACCCTAAATTGGATAGACCAATGGAGGGTTCTCGTAGTGGACGAGGTCGTGGGCGCGGGCGTAAGCAACCCACGAATGAAGGGGGTAATCGGGAACCAATACCTGAACCTAGGGCCGACCCAAATGCCCAAGTAGCCGCTGCTATTCAGCGCATGACCGATCTGCTAGCCCACATAGTGGAACACCAGGGCCAAAATCCCAATCCTCAACCTGGAAACCCTGCTAATCATATAGAGGGCGAGGATAGAGCCCTTGAGAGATTTCAAAAGTTCTTCCCACCCAAATTTCTCGGAGGCCCTGATCCTGACGTGGCTGAGAGGTGGCTGGAGAAGATGATCGATATTTTTGCTGCATTACACTACACTGAGGAGAGACAGGTGACATTTGCTGTCTTTCAACTAGAGGGAGCCGCCCGTTCCTGGTGGAATGTCATCCTCTAATCCAAGAAAAGAAGGAAGATGAATTTATTCGGCTTCGCCAAGGAACTCAGACCGTAGCCGAGTATGAGAGTCAATTCACTCGATTGTCTAAATTTGCGCCCGAACTGATTGTAACCGAACAAAGACGGATAAGGCGATTCATCCAAGGATTAAATGTTGAAATTCAGAAGGATCTGGCGGTAGCCCAACTTAATGCCTTTAGTGATGCGGTGGGGAAGGCCCAGCGAGTTGAAACTGCGAGGTTACAAGTTAGAAACTTCCAAACCAAAAAAAGGGACTTTCCTGGGAGCAGCTCGGAACAGGAAGATAAGAGCACACCCCCTAAGAGTGGAAAAGGAAACGGGAGAGTACGACAACCGGGGGTGGCCAGTAGTGTCTCACCGGGAGGATCGGTCTCTGCTACTCGAGATCCCTGTGGATATTGCGGAGGGCCAAATCACACGGAGGCAAATTGTTTGGAAGAAAGAAGAAAAATGCCTGCGCTGTGGGAGCGCCGAACATCGAATTGCTAACTGTCCAGCTCGACTGCGCGAAAGGAGAGGGACTCCGCCACCAACCAAGACCAACTCTCAGCAACCAGCCAAGACCAACCCTAGACAGTCGAAAGGAGAAGGGACTGGAGCGAAGGTACCGGCTCGAGTATATTCCCTGGAGCATCATCAGGGCCCTGACTCATCTGAGAACGTAGAAGGTATGGTCCATTGGTTACCTTGAATTTTGATGGATCCCAATGATAAGAAAATTTCGAGGACGAAATTTCTTTAAGGGGGAGAGAGTGTGAGGACCCGTAATTTTCTTATTTTCTAGGTTTTATTCTATTTAATTGCATGCTTTTCTGCATTTTCTTTATTAGGAAAATTTTCAAGATAAGTTTTATGAGTAAATATAGTTTTTCAATGATTTTTCTAGTATCGGTTAATTTTTGAGAAATTAAGAGCGAATACCGGATATGGGTGCCCACTAGTGCGGTAAGTTCGGTAAAATTCGACCAATTAGGTTAAGTTTTGTATACCGGGATTAATTTACTAGGTGATAAGAGATAATTAGAAGTTACCTATATGGATTTGTATTGGAGAGACAAAAGGATAAGTGTTAAACTTAAAAGGTGCCATGTGTCGTTTTTTCATTCGAGCTTGGACTTTGACCATTATTTCTTACCTTTACTAATACTCAATTTTGACCCAAAAATCATATTGTTTCTACTCCTCTTGGCCGACTCCCTTACTAGAAGAAAAGAAAAGAAAGCTCTCAACTAGTTTCCTCAATTTCTTGCTTGAATCTCACAAACCAACTGTTTAAATTTCAAAATCCTCCACAAAAGTGAGTTGCTAAGCTAGTTTAAGGTGTTGTGTGGAGCCATTTGTGAAGAACAAGCTCTAATTGTCTTGCTTCTTGGAGTTAGAAAGGTAAGTTGTCAAGGAAATTCTCTTTTGTCCTTAATAATGTGGAATTGGAGGTTTATAAAGGTTGAATATGTTAGGTTGTGGATTATTTCATGACTTATGGTTGAGATGTGCAAATTTTCCTATTTATTGAGAATTTTCTGTTTTAATATATAAATTATTGTTTAGTCATGGATCAATGGTTTGTTATGGTGTATGATGGAGTTGGTATGTGTTGGAAATGATTGGTTGTGAAAAATTGTGGGTTTGAAGCTAAAATTCCAGATTAGGGTTCCAAACAGGCCTGTTCTGTCCGGATTTTTTTGAGCATGCTAGAGACCGAATTAGCCTTAGGTTAAAACATGACAGTTGTAGAGAATGATGTTTTATAGTTTCTTGTAAATTTTCAGCCCAATCTGAGCTTGGTAGCTTGTGAAAAGTCGGAAATACCCAGACTGGCCTAGGTAGGAGTTCAGCGAACAGGGTTGTCATTTCACCAAATCTGACCGTGACTTTTCACCCTGATCCTTACCGAATTAGATTTTGGCCAAAACATGAAAGTTGTAGCCAATGGTATAAACTAGTTTCCTGCAAAATTTTAGCTCGATCCTAGCACTGTAGCAAAATTTCAGCTCGATCCTAGCACTGTAGCTTGTGAACTGACCGAAATACCCTTGACTATCCATGAACCCTGTTTCGCGCCCAGATTTCTGTTTTCGTGGAATTTTCCATTTTTGACCATGAAAATACATGATTTGGCCTTGGAGGTCTTCATAAGGAATGTAGGTACATGTCTTATATTTCCAACGCCCCTGGAATCACCTCGTTTCGACTTCGGTAGGCTGAGTTATAGTCGTTTACGCATAAGGCGGTTAACCAGCCCGAATGTGAGATTCTGGTTCTGTGAATGGCAATTTTGACTTAGATACACTACAAAATGGACTGAGGGTTCTTCATCAAAGTTTTAGCTCCTTGTCTTAGCTTCGAAATGGTATAACTTGCACCCCAAACCGATAAGTGTAGCTTTAGTTGTGATCTTTCCGCTAAGTAACGTCAAAACTGTCTTTTGGTTTTGAACGTAAACTTCATTTCCGCGCATGTCCCTCGCTTGGCGATACACTTATACGTTCTATTGGGCCTTATTTTTTGGTAGTGTGTGGGTGATTTTGGGATTGATTGAGGAAAATAATGAAGCCATCAATGGCTGGAAAATAGGCAAATACAGAGGGCATGCTGCCCAAACTTTTAGGGCTACGCGATTTCTTTAGTTGAGTTGATCTTAGTACAAATGAAGGGTTTTGGGGGGTATTTGTAACCCTAGGACCAACTGTTATCTTTTTGCTCAAAAAGTCATATTTTATTCTTTTGTACTAGTACTTAACCTGGAAAGGCGTACGACAAGTAGTCGAGCCTCACTTGTGCATTCAGTTTACTCGATTTTGGATGTGAAACCTTCAATTGTTTTACTTTGATGATTTTAGGGTTTCTTGGCGATTAAAGCCAACCTGAAGTGAAAACTTTTGAAGTATCTGTACTTGAACCGGTGAGTGTACCACTCCCCTCATTTGTTGCTTAACTTCGTTTCTGCACCTGCAATCTGTGATTTAAATGACTGTACTATCTGTTCGTTCTGTTTGAGACGAGGGTTTACTTTATCACACTCGTTCTCTTGTCTGTCCATATGCCTATTTCCTATTTATTGTGTGTAATCTGTTATCTGTTTCTGAGTCTGTTCGGACGTCGTTTGGAGGCTGGTATCCAACGACCTTTCTAGGACCTCTGAGCTCAACACCTGTGGCAAGTTACTCGAGTCTAGCCGGCAAGGGCCTGGTCGATTAGATAACGACCCACAGTAGTCTGTTTCAGGAATCTTTGGGTATTGAAACCCTTAATTCCGGTATACTCGAGTATTACCACTTCTGTTCTGTTCGGCGTTCGGGCCCGGTAGGGGTATGTTTGGTGGACGGAAAATTGGTATAAAGTGGGGTCTACGGATATGTTGCTTCTATTTACGTTGACGGAGAGTCAACGGGTTCGGATCAAGTACTGCAGATGGAAATCTAGCTCCTGAGAGCCACCGGTATCCTTCCCTTTGAATCATTGTGTCTAATCTGCTTTCCTTTATATCTGGTATATGTATCTGATTGGTTAAATGTGAAAGGCCATGATTTTACTCCCATATGTCTGGTACCTCATTGGGCATAAGCTCTCCCCCTTCCCGTTATTTTGTTTTCCTTACAGGGTTCCATGTTTTGAAACCAAGATTTTTGGAAGAAAAGAGTTGAGCTAGTTGTAGGACTTCTTTTGTTATTTGCTTATGCTCCTCTGTAACTGAAACCCTAATTGTACTTTGTGTAGTGTGAATACTTTGGCCTGTATTTTGATTTATTTGTTCAAGACTCCAATGTAAATATATGTATAAGTGTTTAATCGACGTCCCGTACTTCTGTATGGGTTGGTAAGCTCTGTTTTAACTTTTGGTGGTCTCCAGTGGTTCGTTTTCGTTGGATTCTCGCGCGTACTATTGGATTTGTGTGTATCGACTCTGTTGTCCTGGCGGGAGCTAGGCAGGCGGTCCGCCGAACCCTTTGGTTCGCCTTAGGGTGAGGTGGGGCTGTCACAGGTGGTATCAGAGCCACTTCGCGTGGTCTCTACGCGGAGTGAGATTGGGCCAAGTGGTGTTATGGTCCTGCTTTCATGAATGCGTTCAAAGGTATAAGTGCTCTTTTGAGCATTAGCTATGAACCGTGCATGTCATAAGTGTAAAGATCTTTATCATGGGACTTGAGCAAGTTAGGTATGTATGTCGGGTAGGAATCTTTAATATGGGTGATTTACGCTTGGGACCGGCCGGCTCGAGTTGTGAAGTATCTTATTTGAGATTCTTGTGCCCGGCTACTTAATGAATGAGTGCCTAGGTTAGAAGCGACTTTGGCGACCTAGGAATGTGATTCTATGGAAGTTTGTGTAGTTTGTTTGGGTGTAAGTAAGCATGGCTAACCTTGATTAAGATATAAATTGTGTTATTCATGCAGGTTATGGACTGAGCCCTAGAGAGGATAGCTTATCGCACGTTATTGTTGTACTTTTGGCCTTGTTTATCTATAGTACCTTTTGGATGACCCCGCTACCTTCATGGCTTTCTTTATTTGTAGTTAACTGACTGTTACCGTGTGATTTGTTTGATAACGTTGTGTGATGTATCTATGCTTTTGATCTGTGTGTACCTCTAGTTACTTGTTTATTTAATGTTATATTCACGATTCGACCCTAAATTGGATAGACCAATGGAGGGTTCTCGTAGTGGACGAGGTCGTGGGCGCGGGCGTAAGCAACCCACGAATGAAGGGGGTAATCGGGAACCAATACCTGAACCTAGGGCCGACCCAAATGCCCAAGTAGCCGCTGCTATTCAGCGCATGACCGATCTGCTAGCCCACATATTGGAACACCAGGGTCAAAATCCCAATCCTCAACCTGGAAACCCTGCTAATCATATAGAGGGCGAGGATAGAGCCCTTGAGAGATTTCAAAAGTTCTCCCTACCCAAATTTCTCGGAGGCCCTGATCCTGACGTGGCTGAGAGGTGGCTGGAGAAGATGATCGATATTTTTGCTGCATTACAGTACACTGAGGAGAGACATGTGACATTTGTTGTCTTCAAACTAGAGGGAGCCGCCCGTTCCTGGTGGAATGTCATTCGAATGAAATGGGAAAGAGAACAAACCCCGAGGACGTGGGCGAACTTTATGAAACAATTTAATGCCAAGTTTTTCCCTCCTCTAATCCAAGAAAAGAAGGAAGATGAATTTATTCGGCTTCGCCAAGGAACTCAGACCGTAGCCGAGTATGAGAGTCAATTCACTCGATTGTCTAAGTTTGTCGCGCCCCACTTTTTGAGTGTGTGAAAGTAGTGTGTGAGATATGTATGTGAACGTGTGTGAAAATGAAAATAAAAGGCCGTGGGACTTGAAAATGCGACGGTTTGGCCAAACAAAGTTCAAAAAGGTTTTTGAATGGAAAATGGAGTCGCCACTTGGTATAGAGTTAGGGTGTACCAAGTCACCCAAAAAGTGATTTTTTGGAAAGAAAAGTAAACAAACCCTTTTTAAAGAACTTTTAGGTCTACGTAACCAAAGAAAGGGATCGGGGGTCACATTTGATAAGGGAGAAGGCAAAGGCAAAGCCTAAGGCACTCCCTTACCCTAGCCAAAGCTAGTTGCGTGACTTAGCCCCTCTTTTCCTAATTTCTTCTACCCAAAGTATGTGTTGCATGTTGGATATGACTAATGGATGAAAAAAATGCAATCCTAAATCTAAAATGTCTCTTATGAGGCTTTTTGGTCCCAATCACATGATTGTGGTGGCCAATAAGGAAAGTCCTCATAGAGGTCGCGAATGATGCAAATGAAGACTCAAATATGAGTGCAAGTGTGAAAATGTAAGAAAACGTGCATGTGTGCGAATGTAAGACAAGTGCATGTGTGCAAATTGGGAAAATAAAGGTGTTTGTGTGCAAATGGATGAAAATATGATAGTAGATACATATAAGTGCAATTGGGTGCAATTTGTGAGGTAGAAAAACAAGTGACAAGAAGAAAAATGTGTGAACATGGCATTTGTATTGAGAAGGATATAAGTAGTGAGAAAATGTGGATAAGAGGGTGAGGAAGTGATATGATAAAATGAGAGTGCATGAACCTAGGGGTATGCATCAAGTCGGGTACGGGAATGACTCCTAATTTCACGACTTTAATTTTCCCTTTGATTAGAAGGAAGAACTAGCGTGCTAAGGCTATTTTGTAGCCACACTCGCTCGTTTCCCTTATCGAAAGGGGACCCTCAAGCAAATGTACCCTATAACTAGCATGAAGATGCAAAAACCTAAAATGAAGGGGGAAGGGTTGGAGGAGCATGCCAAATGCTAGAAAACTAAGAAAAATGCATGAAATGTAGTGAAACATGCAAGTATGAACTAGCGAGGGAAATCCCTAAGGGTCTAGCGTTGGACTAGCCCATATCTATGAATTCCGACTAGCGTTGGACTAGTGGAAAACGGGACAATGAGCCACAACTAGTGTTGGACTAGAGTGGCGACGTGCATTCATCCATTACATTCATCTATGACTATAGAAAGCAAGTAGACATGCCAGTCACATATAAACACATAGCACATAACACTTAGCATGCTCGACTAGATGCAAGAGCCTAATAAAGCAAATTAACACGTAGCAACAAAAGCAAGCAATGAACCTATCGCATTTTGCTAACTAAAACAAAAGGGGAAGGGAAAATGGACAAAAATGCTCTCCGAGCCCTATCTATTACAAGCCAAGAGGTGTACACATACCCCATAAATAAATAAAAGAAAGACTTAATAAAAAGCAAAAGTAAATGAAATAAATGAAAGGAATTAAAGAAAAGCAAGGAAAGCAAAGTAGACATGCAATTCTCATTTAGCACATTGGGTCACATAGGAGAGACAAAAAAAAAGATAAAAGAAGTTATACCTCCCTTGAGTTGATGCCTTAAATGGAGTGAAATCACTTATTTATCCTCCAAAATAAAAGAAATGGTCAAGGTGCCAATTTATTTGGAAAAATTAAAGAAAATAGGCAAACGCAAGCTCACTTGGTCATAAAGCCCCTAAAGTCACGACTTAAGTGCAATTGACAAAGCATGGTAGTTAATTGAAGCAAAGCAAACAATGAAATTGTAAAAATTAAAACTACTAAGGACCAAATTGATTAGTTTTCCCAATTTTCTGGGTCATAGTGGCATAAGGGGAAACTTGAGGGGGTTAAGAGGCAATTTTGAAACAATTTCCATGCAAATTTCATGCAATCACCGTGAACATTTCTTGCGAACCAAACTCAGTACTGATGAAAGCTTACTGCAATCAAACAACTTCCAGCAATGAGTTTCATACAACACTTTTTTTTTTTGAATTAATTCCAGCTGAACATGGCTAACATTCCTTAACAATGCAATTCACGGAAAAATTTCATGCCAACAAACAACCACAAAACCAGTTTCTGCTACCGGGAATGAAAGTCTGCTGCATTTTTTCAACCACAGATTTCAGAAAAACCAACACAAACCTCAACCAAACTCTCTTAAACCAATGTATAAACTTTGAGTTAAACAAACAACACACAACTTCAACATCCAGACAGAAACTGATGCAAAAATCACGAAGAAACTCATGCATTCCAGCCACCATTCTTTCTTCGATATTTCCCTCTCAGCTGGAACACATTCATGCCCATGAAGCCTCTCAATTTTACCCTCTTAACTCAAATACTACAGCTCTTAACCCATGTTGTTAACAAGCACTCTAAACCAAAATGACTGGGTAGAAATGCAGCAAAAGAAAGGATGACCTGCAGCAAAATTTCAGTCACGGCCTTTCTTTCCATTTTTCATCATGAAAACCAGATTTTGATTCAAATGCACAGCTTTGATTAGATATTCTTCATCTCAACATCACAACTTTAAACTGAGCAACAAAACTTCATGATGATCACAATCCAATGACCAGAAACTTGGAAAGATATCATACGAAAAATCTGGAAAAATGCAGAAAAGGAAGAACAAAAACTGCTATAACTCTCTTATCATTTCATCAACACAGGCCGAATATCAGAATTTTAGTTTGGGTATGCATATGGTGTATGAACTGAGCGACAAATCCCAGATTTCAGTCCAAACAAAAAGTTCCAACAACAACCAAGACAATGCTCCAACATCCGAACAAACCAAGACAATTAAGAAACGAAACAAGCGACTTTTCTTCATGATTTATTCGACAACTCAAATGGACAGGCCATGCGAACGTCTTTTCTTTTCAAAGCTGGGGTCTTGTTACTGAGCTATAGCCTAAGGACGAAACACAATCCACACCAAACAAACAACATAACCATCGCATATCGTGACAGCAAAAAGGCACCACCTTTAGCTATAATCTCAAATCATCACCGAAACTTTTGACCCCGTTCATCGATTCATAATTTAGCATAGTTTCATGTTCATTCAATAAAAATTATCTACAGGAAAGGGAAAGGAACCTTACAGTGATATTTTCTAATGGATTTCAGTGGTGGTTTCCCTTCAAAGAACAGCCGCAGGTGGTGGTGAGATTCCTCCACTCAGCCTTGGTCCCTTGCTCCTTCTCTCTTTCTGTCGTTTCTTGTTTCTTCTGGCTTTTCTTCTCCACCTAGCTTCACGAGGCTCCCTCTTGCTCTCGGCTCACCTCTTCTCAGTTTTCTCTCTTCCCTGCCCCTCTGCTTTTCAGCCGTTCTCTCTCACAAAAAACTTGCCGATATCCTTTCTATCAGCCGCCACTTACCTCTCTTCCTATTTCTTTCTTTTCTGCTCTCCACGAAACCCTTCCCAGCCGTCACTAGCCTCTCCAGATTTTTCTGCCGTCACTCCCTTCTCCTCTCTTTTCCTTTTTCTGTGTTTCTATCTCCCCCGATTCCCTGTCTTGCGGCTGCTGTTCCTTTTCCTTTTATATACCAGACAAACCCTCTCCTCAAGGGTGAGGATGGAACAGGAGATTTCTCTCTAACCCCAAGCCATCCGATGGTATGGTTTCCACGCCGCTGCATGCGGCTCTATTTCACATCTTTTTTTTTTTTAAATAAATAATTCAACAAAATTGATAATAATAAAAATAAGTAACAAAACAGCAATTTAAGTAAATCATTTAACAACAATTTAAATCATTTTTCATTTTCATCATTTTTCTCTTTTTTTTTCAAGACAACATTGAATTTTAAAAAAAAACAACTAAACCATATTTTTTTGAATGCTTTTCCTTTTTCTTTTTCTCTTTTTTTTTTCGAGAAATTCTATGCTAAAAACTTACAAATAAAAATAATAAAATAAAAACTAAAAAACTAAAAAGTGAATAAAACTTAACACGACAAATAAAAATTAAGACAAAATAGTAAATGCAAATTACACTAAAATTTTGGTGTCTACAAAGTTTGCGCCCGAACTGATTGTAACCGAACAAAGACGGATAAGGCGATTCATCCAAGGATTAAATGTTGAAATTCAAAAGGATCTGGCGGTAGCCCAACTTAATGCCTTTAGTGATGCGGTGGGGAAGGCCCAGCGAGTTGAAACTGCGAGGTTACAAGTTAGAAACTTCCAAACCAAAAAAAGGGACTTTCCTGGGAGCAGCTCGGATCAGGAAGATAAGAGCACACCCCCTAAGAGTGGAAAAGGAAACGGGAGAGTACGACAACCGGGGGTGGCCAGTAGTGTCTCACCGGGAGGATCGGTCTCTGCTACTCGAGATCCCTGTGGATATTGCGGAGGGCCAAATCACACGGAGGCAAATTGTTTGGAAGAAAGAAGAAAAATGCCTGCGCTGTGGGAGCGCCGAACATCGAATTGCTAACTGTCCAGCTCGACTGCGCGAAAGGAGAGGGACTCCGCCACCAACCAAGACCAACTCTCAGCAACCAGCCAAGACCAACCCTAGACAGTCGAAAGGAGAAGGGACTGGAGCGAAGGTACCGGCTCGAGTATATTCCCTGGAGCATCATCAGGGCCCTGACTCATCTGAGAACGTAGAAGGTATGGTCCATTGGTTACCTTGAATTTTGATGGATCCCAATGATAAGAAAATTTCGAGGACGAAATTTCTTTAAGGGGGAGAGAGTGTGAGGACCCGTAATTTTCTTATTTTCTAGGTTTTATTCTATTTAATTGCATGCTTTTCTGCATTTTCTTTATTAGAAAAATTTTCAAGATAAGTTTTATGAGTAAATATAGTTTTTCAATGATTTTTCTAGTATCGGTTAATTTTTGAAAAATTAAGAGCGAATATCGGATATGGGTGCCCACTAGTGCGGTAAGTTCGATAAAATTTGACCAATTAGGTTAAGTTTTGTATACCGGGATTAATTTACTAGGTGATAAGAGATAATTAGAAGTTACCTATATGGATTTGTATTGGAGAGACAAAATGATAAGTGTTAAACTTAAAAGGTGCAATGTGTCATTTTTTCATTCGAGCTTGGACTTTGACCATTATTTCTTACATTTACTAATACTCAATTTTGACCCAAAAATCATATTGTTTCTACTCCTCTTGGCCGACTCCCTTACTAGAAGAAAAGAAAAGAAAGCTCTCAACTAGTTTCCTCAATTTCTTGCTTGAATCTCACAAACCAACTGTTTAAATTTCAAAATCCTCCACAAAAGTGAGTTGCTAAGCTAGTTTAAGGTGTTGTGTGGAGCCATTTGTGAAGAACAAGCTCTAATTGTCTTGCTTCTTGGAGTTAGAAAGGTAAGTTGTCAAGGAAATTCTCTTTTGTCCTTAATAATGTGGAATTGGAGGTTTATAAAGGTTGAATATGTTAGGTTGTGGATTATTTCATGACTTATGGTTGAGATGTGCAAATTTTCCTATTTATTGAGAATTTTCTGTTTTAATATATAAATTATTGTTTAGTCATGGATCAATGGTTTGTTATGGTGTATGATGGAGTTGGTATGTGTTGGAAATGATTGGTTGTGAAAAATTGTGGGTTTGAAGCTAAAATTCCAGATTAGGGTTCCAAACAGGCCTGTTCTGTCCGGATTTTTTTGAGCATGCTAGAGACCGAATTAGCCTTAGGTTAAAACATGACAATTGTAGAGAATGATGTTTTATAGTTGGTTGTAAATTTTCAGCCCAATCTGAGCTTGGTAGCTTGTGAAAAGTCCGAAATACCCAGACTGGCCTAGGTAGGAGTTCAGCGAACAGGGTTGTCATTTCACCAAATCTGACCGTGACTTTTCACCCTGATCCTTACCGAATTAGATTTTGGCCAAAACATGAAAGTTGTAGCCAATGGTATAAACTAGTTTCCTGCAAAATTTTAGCTCGATCCTAGCACTGTAGCAAAATTTCAGCTCGATCCTAGCACTGTAGCTTGTGAACTGACCGAAATACTCTTGACTATCCATGAACCCTGTTTCGCGCCCAGATTTCTATTTTCGTGGAGTTTTCCATTTTTGACCATGAAAATACATGATTTGGCCTTGGAGGTCTTCATAAGGAATGTAGGTATATGTCTTATATTTCCAACGCCCCTGGAATCACCTCGTTTCGACTTCGGTAGCCTGAGTTATTGTCGTTTACGCATAAGGCGGTTAACCAGCCCGAATGTGAGATTCTGGTTCTGTGAATGGCAATTTTGACTTAGATACACTACAAACTGGACTGAGGGTTCTTCATCAAAGTTTTAGCTCCTTGTCTTAGCTTCGAAATGGTATAACTTGCACCCCAAACCGATAAGTGTAGCTTTAGTTGTGATCTTTCCGCTAAGTAACGTCAAAACTGTCTTTTGGTTTTGAACATAAACTTCATTTCCGCGCATGTCCCTCGCTTGGCGATACACTTATACGTTCTATTGGGCCTTATTTTTTGGTAGTGTGTGGGTGATTTTTGGATTGATTGAGGAAAACAATGAAGCCATCAATGGCTGGAAAATAGGTAAATACAGAGGGTATGCGGCCCAAAATTTTAGGGCTACGCGATTTCTTTAGTTGAGTTGATCTTAGTACAAATGAAGGGTTTTGGGGGTTGTTTGTAACCCTAGGACCAACTGTTATCTTTTTGCTCAAAAAGTCATATTTTATTCTTTTGTACTAGTACTTAACCTGGAAAGGCGTACGACAAGTAGTCGAGCCTCACTTGTGCATTCCGTTTACTCGATTTTGGATGTAAAACCTTCAATTGTTTTACTTTGATGATTTTAGGGTTTCTTGGCGATTAAAGCCAACCTGAAGTGAAAACTTTTGAACTATCTGTACTTGAACCGGTGAGTGTACCACTCCCCTCATTTGTTGCTTAACTTGGTTTCTGCACCTGCAATCTGTGATTTAAATGACTGTACTATCTGTTTGTTCTGTTTGAGACGAGGGTGTACTTTATCACACTCGTTCTCTAGTCTGTCCATATGCCTATTTCCTATTTATTGTGTGTAATCTGTTATCTGTTTCTGAGTCTGTTCGGACGTCGTTTGGAGGCTGGTATCCAACGACCTTTCTGGGACCTCTGAGCTCAACACCTGTGGCAAGTTACACGAGTCGAGCCGGCAAGGGCCTGGTCGATTAGATAACGACCCACAGTAGTCTGTTTCAGAAATCTTTGGGTATTGAAACCCTTAATTCCGGTATACTCGAGTATTACCACTTCTGTTCTGTTCGGCGTTCGGGCCCGGTAGGGGTTTGTTTGGTGGACAGAAAATTGGTGTAAAGTGGGGTCTTCGGATATGTAGCTTCTATTTACGTTGACGGAGAGTCAACGGGTTCGGATCAAGTACTGCAGATGGAAATCTGGCTCCTGAGTGCCACCGGTATCCTTCCCTTTGAATCATTGTGTCTAATCTGCTTTCCTTTATCTCTGGTATATGTATCTGATTGGTTAAATGTGAAAGGCCATGATTTTACTCCCATATGTCTGATACCTCATTGGGCATAAGCTCACCCCCTTCCCGTTATTTTCTTTTCCTTATATGGTTCCATGTTTTGAAACCAAGATTTTTGGAAGAAAAGAGTTGAGCTAGTTGTAGGACTTCTGTTGTTATTTGCTTAAGCACCTCTGTAACTGAAACCCTAATTGTACTGTGTAGTGTGAATACTTTGGCTTGTATTTTGATTTATTTGTTCAAGACTCCAATGTAAATATATGTATAAGTGTTTAATCGACGTCCCGTACTTCCATATGGGTTGGTAAGCTCTGTTTTAACTTTTGGTGGTCTCCAGTGGTTCGTTTTCGTTGGATTCTCGCGCGTACTATTGGATTTGTGTGTATCGACTCTGTTGTCCTGGCGGGAGCTGGGCAGGCGGTCCGCCGAATCCTTTGGTTCGCCTTAGGGTAAGGTAGGGCTGTCACAGGTGGTATCAGAGCCACTTCGCGTGGTCTCTATGCGGAGTGAGATTGGGCCAAGTGGTGTTATGGTCCTGCTTTCGTGAATGCGTTCAAAGGTATAAGTGCTCTTTTGAGCATTAGCTATGAACCGTGCATGTCATAAGTGTAAAGATCTTTATCATGGGACTTGAGCAAGTTAGGTATGTATGTCGGGTAGGAATCTTTAATATGGATGATTTTACGCTTGGGACCGGCCGGCTCGAGTTGTGAAGTATCTTATTTGAGATTCTTGTGCCCGGCTACTTAATGAATGAGTGCCTAGGTTAGAAGCGACTTTGGCGACCTAGGAATGTGATTCTATGGAAGTTTGTGTAGTTTGTTCGGGTGTAAGTAAGCATGGCTAACCTTGATTAAGATATAAATTGTGTTATTCATGCAGGTTATGGACTGAGCCCTAGAGAGGATAGCTTATCGCACGTTATTGTTGTACTTTTGGCCTTGTTTATCTATAGTACCTTTTGGATGACCCCGCTACCTTCATGGCTTTCTTTATTTGTAGTTAACTGACTGTTACCGTGTGATTTGTTTGATAACGTTGTGTGATGTATCTATGCTTTTGATCTGTGTGTACCTCTAGTTACTTGTTTATTTAATGTTATATTCACGATTCGACCCTAAATTGGATAGACCAATGGAGGGTTCTCGTAGTGGACGAGGTCGTGGGCGCGGGCGTAAGCAACCCACGAATGAAGGGGGTAATCGGGAACCAATACCTGAACCTAGGGCCGACCCAAATGCCCAAGTAGCCGCTGCTATTCAGCGCATGACCGATCTGCTAGCCCACATAGTGGAACACCAGGGCCAAAATCCCAATCCTCAACCTGGAAACCCTGCTAATCATATAGAGGGCGAGGATAGAGCCCTTGAGAGATTTCAAAAGTTCTTCCCACCCAAATTTCTCGGAGGCCCTGATCCTGACGTGGCTGAGAGGTGGCTGGAGAAGATGATCGATATTTTTGCTGCATTACACTACACTGAGGAGAGACAGGTGACATTTGCTGTCTTTCAACTAGAGGGAGCCGCCCGTTCCTGGTGGAATGTCATTCGAATGAAATGGGAAAGAGAACAAACCCCGAGAACGTGGGCGAACTTTATGAGAGAATTTAATGCCAAGTTTTTCCCTCCTCTAATCCAAGAAAAGAGGGAAGATGAATTTATTCGGCTTCGTCAAGGAACTCAGACCGTAGCCGAGTATGAGAGTCAATTCACTCGATTGTCTAAGTTTGCGCCCGAACTGATTGTAACCGAACAAAGACGGATAAGGCGATTCATCCAAGGATTAAATGTTGAAATTCAGAAGGATCTGGCGGTAGCCCAACTTAATGCCTTTAGTGATGCGGTGGAGAAGGCCCAGCGAGTTGAAACTGCGAGGTTACAAGTTAGAAACTTCCAAACCAAAAAAAGGGGCTTTCCTGGGAGCAGCTCGGAACAGGAAGATAAGAGCACACCCCCTAAGAGTGGAAAAGGAAACGGGAGAGTACGACAACCGGGGGTGGCCAGTGGTGTCTCACCGGGAGGATCGGTCTCTGCTACTCGAGATCTCTGTGGATATTGCGGAGGGCCAAATCACACGGAGGCAAATTGTTGGAAGAAAGAAGGAAAATGCCTGCGCTGTGGGAGCGCCGAACATAGAATTGCTAACTGTCCAGCTCGACTGCGCGAAAGGAGAGGGACTCCGCCACCAACCAAGACCAACTCTCAGCAACCAGCCAAGACCAACCCTAGACAGTCGAAAGGAGAAGGGACTGGAGCGAAGGTACCGGCTCGAGTATATTCCCTGGAGCATCATCAGGGCCCTGACTCATCTGAGAACGTAGAAGGTATGGTCCATTGGTTACCTTGAATTTTGATGGATCCCAATGATAAGAAAATTTCGAGGACGAAATTTCTTTAAGGGGGAGAGAGTGTGAGGACCCGTAATTTTCTTATTTTCTAGGTTTTATTCTATTTAATTGCATGCTTTTCTGCATTTTCTTTATTAGGAAAATTTTCAAGATAAGTTTTATGAGTAAATATAGTTTTTCAATGATTTTTCTAGTATCGGTTAATTTTTGAGAAATTAAGAGCGAATACCGGATATGGGTGCCCACTAGTGCGGTAAGTTCGGTAAAATTCGACCAATTAGGTTAAGTTTTGTATACCGGGATTAATTTACTCGGTGATAAGAGATAATTAGAAGTTACCTATATGGATTTGTATTGGAGAGACAAAAGGATAAGTGTTAAACTTAAAAGGTGCCATGTGTCATTTTTTCATTCGAGCTTGGACTTTGACCATTATTTCTTACCTTTACTAATACTCAATTTTGACCCAAAAATCATATTGTTTCTACTCCTCTTGGCCGACTCCCTTACTAGAAGAAAAGAAAAGAAAGCTCTCAACTAGTTTCCTCAATTTCTTGCTTGAATCTCACAAACCAACTGTTTAAATTTCAAAATCCTCCACAAAAGTGTGTTGCTAAGCTAGTTTAAGGTGTTGTGTGGAGCCATTTGTGAAGAACAAGCTCTAGTTGTCTTGCTTCTTGGAGTTACAACGGTAAGTTGTCAAGGAAATTCTCTTTTGTCCTTAATAATGTGGAATTGGAGGTTTATAAAGGTTGAATATGTTAGGTTGTGGATTATTTCATGACTTATGGTTGAGATGTGCAAATTTTCCTATTTATTGAGAATTTTCTGTTTTAATATATAAATTATTGTTTAGTCATGGATCAATGGTTTGTTATGGTGTATGATGGAGTTGGTATGTGTTGGAAATGATTGGTTGTGAAAAATTGTGGGTGTGAAGCTAAAATTCCAGATTAGGGTTCCAAACAGGCCTGTTCTGTCCGGATTTTTTTGAGCATGCTAGAGACCGAATTAGTCTTAGGTTAAAACATGACAGTTGTAGAGAATGATATTTTATAGTTTCTTGTAAATTTTCAGCCCAATCTGAGCTTGGTAACTTGTGAAAAGTCGGAAATACCCAGACTGGCCTTGGTAGGAGTTCAGCGAACAGGGTTGTCATTTCACCAAATCTGACCGTGACTTTTCACCCTAAACCTTACCGAATTAGATTTTGGCCAAAACATGAAAGTTGTAGCCCATGGTATAAACTAGGTTCCTGCAAAATTTCAGCTCGATCCTAGCACTGTAGCTTGTGAACTGACCGAAATACCCTTGACTATCCATGAACCCTGTTTCGCGTCCAGATTTCTGTTTTCGTGGAATTTTCCATTTTTGACCATGAAAATGCATGATTTGGCCTTGGAGGTCTTCATAAGGAATGTAGGTATGTGTCTTATATTTCCAACGCCCCTAGAATCACCTCGTTTCAACTTCGGTAGCCTGAGTTATTGTCGTTTACGCATAAGGCGGTTAACCAGCCCAAATGTGAGATTCTGGTTCTGTGAATGGCAATTTTGACTTAGATACACTACAAACTGGACTGAGGGTTCTTCATCAAAGTTTTAGCTCCTTGTCTTAGCTTCGAAATGGTATAACTTGCACCCCAAACCGATAGGTGTAGCTTTAGCTGTGATCTTTCCGCTAAGTAACGTCAAAACTGTCTTTTGGTTTTGAACATAAACTTCATTTCTGCGCATGTCCCTCGCTTGGCGATACACTTATACGTTCTATTGGGCCTTATTTTTTGGTAATGTGTGGGTGATTTTGGGATTGATTGAGGAAAACAATGAACCCATCAATGGCTGGAAAATAGGTAAATACAGAGGGCATGCTGCCCAAAATTTTAGGGCTACGCGATTTCTTTAGTTGAGTTGATCTTAGTACAAATGAAGGGTTTTGGGGGGTATTTGTAACCCTAGGACCAACTGTTATCTTTTTGCTCAAAAAGTCATATTTTATTCTTTTGTACTAGTGCTTAACCTGGAAAGGCGTACGACAAGTAGTCGAGCCTCACTTGTGCATTCCGTTTACTCGATTTTGGATGTGAAACCTTCAATTGTTTTACTTTGATGATTTTAGGGTTTCTTGGCGATTAAAGGCAACCTGAAGTGAAAACTTTTGAAGTATCTGTACTTGAACCGGTGAGTGTACCACTCCCCTCATTTGTTGCTTAACTTGGTTTCTGCACCTGCAATCTGTGATTTAAATGACTGTACTATCTGTTCGTTCTATTTGAGACGATGCTGTACTTTATCACACTCGTCCTCTTGTCTGTCCATATGCCTATTTCCTATTTATTGTGTGTAATCTGTTATCTGTTTCTGAGTCCGTTCGGACGTCGTTTGGTGGCTGGTATCCAACGACCTTTCTGGGACCTCTGAGCTCAACACCTGTAGCAAGTTACTCGAGTCGAGCCGGAAAGGGCCTGGTCGATTAGATAACGACCCACAGTAGTCTGTTTCAGGAATCTTTGGGTATTGAAACCCTTAATTCCGGTATACTCGAGTATTACCACTTCTGTTCTTTTCGGCGTTCGGGCCCGGTAGGGGTGTGTTTGGTGGACGGAAAATTGGTGTAAAGTGGGGTCTACGGATATGTTGCTTCTATTTACGTTGACGGAGAGTCAACGGGTTCGGATCAAGTACTGCAGATGGAAATCTAGCTCCTGAGAGCCACCGGTATCCTTCCCTTTGAATCATTGTGTCTAATCTGCTTTCCTTTATATCTGGAATATGTATCTGATTGGTTTAATGTGAAAGGCCATGATTTTACTCCCATATGTCTGGTATCTCATTGGGCATAAGCTCACCCCCTTCCCGTTATTTTGTTTTCCTTACAGGGTTCCATGTTTTGAAACCAAGATTTTTGGAAGAAAAGAGTTGAGCTAGTTGTAGGACTTCTTTTGTTATTTGCTTATGCTCCTCTGTAACTGAAACCCTAATTGTACTTTGTGTAGTGTGAATACTTTGGCTTGTATTTTGATTTATTTGTTCAAGACTCCAATGTAAATATATGTATAAGCGGAAAATCGACGTCCCGTACTTTTGTATGGGTTGGTAAGCTCTGTTTTAACTTTTGGTGGTCTCCAGTGGTTCGTTTTCGTTGGATTCTCGCGCGTACTATTGGATTTGTGTGTATCGACTCTGTTGTCCTGGCGGGAGCTGGGCAGGCGGTCCGCCGAACCCTTTGGTTCGCCTTAGGGTGAGGTGGGGCTGTCACAGGTGGTATCAGAGCCACTTCGCGTGGTCTCTACGCGGAGTGAGATTGGGCCAAGTGGTGTTATGGTCCTGCTTTCGTGAATGCGTTCAAAGGTATAAGTGCTCTTTTGAGCATTAGCTATGAACCGTGCATGTCATAAGTGTAAAGATCTTTATCATGGGACTTGAGCAAGTTAGGTATATATGTCGGGTAGGAATCTTTAATATGGATGATTTACGCTTGGGACCGGCCGGCTCGAGTTGTGAAGTATCTTATTTGAGATTCTTGTGCCCGGCTACTTAATGAATGAGTGCCTAGGTTAGAAGCGACTTTGGCGACCTAGGAATGTGATTCTATGGAAGTTTGTGTAGTTTGTTCGGGTGTAAGTAAGCATGGCTAACCATGATTAAGATATAAATTGTGTTATTCATGCAGGTTATGGACTGAGCCCTAAAGAGGATAGCTTATCGCACGTTATTGTTGTACTTTTGGCCTTGTTTATCTATAGTATCTTTTGGATGACCCCGCTACCTTCATGGCTTTCTTTATTTGTAGTTAACTGACTGTTACCGTGTGATTTGTTTGATAACGTTGTGTGATGTATCTATGCTTTTGATCTGTGTGTACCTCTAGTTACTTGTTTATTTAATGTTATATTCACGATTCGACCCTAAATTGGATAGACCAATGGAGGGTTCTCGTAGTGGACGATGTCGTGGGCGCGGGCGTAAGCAACCCACGAATGAAGGGGGTAATCGGGAACCAATACCTGAACCTAGGGCCGACCCAAATGCCCAAGTAGCCGCTGCTATTCAGCGCATGACCGATCTGCTAGCCCACATAGTGGAACACCAGGGCCAAAATCCCAATCCTCAACCTGGAAACCCTGCTAATCATATAGAGGGCGAGGATAGAGCCCTTGAGAGATTTCAAAAGTTCTCCCCACCCAAATTTCTCGGAGGCCCTGATCCTGACGTGGCTGAGAGGTGGCTGGAGAAGATGATCGATATTTTTACTGCATTACACTACACTGAGGAGAGACAGGTGACATTTGCTGTCTTTCAGCTAGAGGGAGTCGCCCGTTCCTGGTGGAATGTCATTCGAATGAAATGGGAAAGAGAACAAACCCCGAGGACGTGGGCGAACTTTATGAGAGAATTTAATGCCAAGTTTTTTCCTCCTCTAATCCAAGAAAAGAAGGAAGATGAATTTATTCGGCTTCGCCAAGGAACTCAGACCGTAGCCGAGTATGAGAGTCAATTCACTCGATTGTCTAAATTTGCGCCCGAACTGATTGTAACCGAACAAAAACGGATAAGACGATTCATCCAAGGATTAAATGTTGAAATTCAGAAGGATCTGGCGGTAGCCCAACTTAATGCCTTTAGTGATGCGGTGGGGAAGGCCCAGCGAGTTGAAACTGCGAGGTTAGAAGTTAGAAACTTCCAAACCAAAAAAAGGGACTTTCCTGGGAGCAGCTCGGAACAGGAAGATAAGAGCACACCCCCTAAGAGTGGAAAAGGAAACGGGAGAGTACGACAACCGGGGGTGGCCAGTAGTGTCTCACCGGGAGGATCGGTCTCTGCTACTCGAGATCCCTGTGGATATTGCGGAGGGCCAAATCACACGGAGGCAAATTGTTTGGAATAAAGAAGAAAAATGCCTGCGCTGTGGGAGCGCCGAACATCGAATTGCTAACTGTCCAGCTCGACTGCGCGAAAGGAGAGGGACTCCGCCACCAACCAAGACCAACTCTCAGCAACCAGCCAACACCAACCCTAGACAGTCGAAAGGAGAAGGGACTGGAGCGAAGGTACCGGCTCGAGTATATTCCCTAGAGCATCATCAGGGCCCTGACTCATCTGAGAACGTAGAAGGTATGGTCCATTGGTTACCTTGAATTTTGATGGATCCCAATGATAAGAAAATTTCGAGGACGAAATTTCTTTAAGGGGGAGAGAGTGTGAGGACCCGTAATTTTCTTATTTTCTAGGTTTTATTCTATTTAATTGCATGCTTTTCTGCATTTTCTTTATTAGGAAAATTTTCAAGATAAGTTTTATGAGTAAATATAGTTTTTCAATGATTTTTCTAGTATCGGTTAATTTTTGAGAAATTAAGAGCGGATACCGGATATGGGTGCCCACTAGTGCTGTAAGTTCGGTAAAATTCGACCAATTAGGTTAAGTTTTGTATACCGGGATTAATTTACTAGGTGTTAAGAGATAATTAGAAGTTACCTATATGGATTTGTATTGGAGAGACAAAAGGATAAGTGTTAAACTTAAAAGGTGCCATGTGTCGTTTTTTCATTCGAGCTTGGACTTTGACCATTATTTCTTACCTTTACTAATACTCAATTTTGACCCAAAAATCATATTGTTTCTACTCCTCTTGGCCGACTCCCTTACTAGAAGAAAAGAAAAGAAAGCTCTCAACTAGTTTCCTCAATTTCTTGCTTGAATCTCACAAACCAACTGTTTAAATTTCAAAATCCTCCACAAAAGTGAGTTGCTAAGCTAGTTTAAGGTGTTGTGTGGAGCCATTTGTGAAGAACAAGCTCTAATTGTCTTGCTTCTTGGAGTTACAAAGGTAAGTTGTCAAGGAAATTCTCTTTTGTCCTTAATAATGTGGAATTGGAGGTTTATAAAGGTTGAATATGTTAGGTTGTGGATTATTTCATGACTTATGGTTGAGATGTGCAAATTTTCTATTTATTGAGAATTTTCTGTTTTAATATATAAATTATTGTTTAGTCATGGATCAATGGTTTGTTATGGTGTATGATGGAGTTGGTATGTGTTGGAAATGATTGGTTGTGAAAAATTGTGGGTTTGAAGCTAAAATTCCAGATTAGGGTTCCAAACAGGCCTGTTCTGTCCGGATTTTTTTGAGTATCCTAGAGACCGAATTAGCCTTAGGTTAAAACATGACAGTTGTAGAGAATGATATTTTATAGTGGGTTGTAAATTTTCAGCCCAATCTGAGCTTGGTAGCTTGTGTAAAGTCGGAAATACCCAGACTGGCCTAGGTAGGAGTTCAGCGAACAGGGTTGTCATTTCTCCGAATCTGACCGTGACTTTTCACCCTGATCCTTACCGAATTAGATTTTGGCCAAAACATGAAAGTTGTAGCCAATGGTATAAACTAGTTTCCAGCAAAATTTTAGCTCGATCCTAGCACTGTAGCAAAATTTCAGCTCGATCCTAGCACTGTAGCTTGTGAACTGACCGAAATACCCTTGACTATCCATGAACCCTGTTTCGCGCCCAGATTTCTGTTTTCGTGGATTTTTCCATTTTTGACCATGAAAATACATGATTTGGCCTTGGAGGTCTTCATAAGGAATGTAGGTACATGTCTTATATTTCCAACGCCCCTGGAATCACCTCGTTTCGACTTCGGTAGGCTGAGTTATAGTCGTTTACGCATAAGGCGGTTAACCAGCCCGAATGTGAGATTCTGGTTCTGTGAATGGCATTTTGACTTAGATACACTACAAACTGGACTGAGGGTTCTTCATCAAAGTTTTAGCTCCTTGTCTTAGCTTCGAAATGGTATAACTTGCACCCCAAACCGATAAGTGTAGCTTTAATTGTGATCTTTCCGCTAAGTAACGTCAAAACTGTCTTTTGGTTTTGAACATAAACTTCATTTCCGCGCATGTCCCTCGCTTGGCGATACACTTATACGTTCTATTGGGCCTTATTTTTTGGTAGTGTGTGGATGATTTTGGGATTGATTGAGGAAAACAATGAAGCCATCAATGGCTGGAAAATAGGTAAATACAGAGGGCATGCTGCCCAAAATTTTAGGGCTACGCGATTTCTTTAGTTGAGTTGATCTTAGTACAAATGAAGGGTTTTGGGGGGTATTTGTAACCCTAGGACCAACTGTTATCTTTTTGCTCAAAAAGTCATATTTTATTCTTTTGTACTAGTACTTAACCTGGAAAGGTGTACGACAAGTAGTCGAGCCTCACTTGTGCATTCTGTTTACTCGATTTTGGATGTGAAACCTTCAATTGTTTTACTTTGATGATTTTAGGGTTTCTTGGCGATTAAAGCCAACCTGAAGTGAAAACTTTTGAAGTATCTGTACTTGAACCGGTGAGTGTACCACTCCCCTCATTTGTTGCTTAACTTGGTTTCTGCACCTGCAATCTGTGATTTAAATGACTGTACTATCTGTTTGTTCTGTTTGAGACGAGGGTGTACTTTATCACACTCGTTCTCTAGTCTGTCCATATGCCTATTTCCTATTTATTGTGTGTAATCTGTTATCTGTTTCTGAGTCTGTTCGGACGTCGTTTGGAGGCTGGTATCCAACGACCTTTCTGGGACCTCTGAGCTCAACACCTGTGGCAAGTTACACGAGTCGAGCCGGCAAGGGCCTGGTCGATTAGATAACGACCCACAGTAGTCTGTTTCAGAAATCTTTGGGTATTGAAACCCTTAATTCCGGTATACTCGAGTATTACCACTTCTGTTCTGTTCGGCGTTCGGGCCCGGTAGGGGTTTGTTTGGTGGACAGAAAATTGGTGTAAAGTGGGGTCTTCGGATATGTAGCTTCTATTTACGTTGACGGAGAGTCAACGGGTTCGGATCAAGTACTGCAGATGGAAATCTGGCTCCTGAGTGCCACCGGTATCCTTCCCTTTGAATCATTGTGTCTAATCTGCTTTCCTTTATCTCTGGTATATGTATCTGATTGGTTAAATGTGAAAGGCCATGATTTTACTCCCATATGTCTGATACCTCATTGGGCATAAGCTCACCCCCTTCCCGTTATTTTCTTTTCCTTATATGGTTCCATGTTTTGAAACCAAGATTTTTGGAAGAAAAGAGTTGAGCTAGTTGTAGGACTTCTGTTGTTATTTGCTTAAGCACCTCTGTAACTGAAACCCTAATTGTACTGTGTAGTGTGAATACTTTGGCTTGTATTTTGATTTATTTGTTCAAGACTCCAATGTAAATATATGTATAAGTGTTTAATCGACGTCCCGTACTTCCATATGGGTTGGTAAGCTCTGTTTTAACTTTTGGTGGTCTCCAGTGGTTCGTTTTCGTTGGATTCTCGCGCGTACTATTGGATTTGTGTGTATCGACTCTGTTGTCCTGGCGGGAGCTGGGCAGGCGGTCCGCCGAATCCTTTGGTTCGCCTTAGGGTAAGGTAGGGCTGTCACAGGTGGTATCAGAGCCACTTCGCGTGGTCTCTATGCGGAGTGAGATTGGGCCAAGTGGTGTTATGGTCCTGCTTTCGTGAATGCGTTCAAAGGTATAAGTGCTCTTTTGAGCATTAGCTATGAACCGTGCATGTCATAAGTGTAAAGATCTTTATCATGGGACTTGAGCAAGTTAGGTATGTATGTCGGGTAGGAATCTTTAATATGGATGATTTACGCTTGGGACCGGCCGGCTCGAGTTGTGAAGTATCTTATTTGAGGTTCTTGTGCCCGGCTACATAATGAATGAGTGCCTAGGTTAGAAGCGACTTTGGCGACCTAGGAATGTGATTCTACGGAAGTTTGTGTAGTTTGTTCGGGTGTAAGTAAGCATGGCTAACCTTTATTAAGATATAAATTGTGTTATTCATGCAGGTTATGGACTGAGCCCTAGAGAGGATAGCTTATCGCACGTTATTGTTGTACTTTTGGCCTTGTTTATCTATAGTACCTTTTGGATGACCCCGCTACCTTCATGGCTTTCTTTATTTGTAGTTAACTGACTGTTACCGTGTCATTTGTTTGATAACGTTGTGTGATGTATCTATGCTTTTGATCTGTGTGTACCTCTAGTTACTTGTTTATTTAATGTTATATTCACGATTCGACCCTAAATTGGATAGACCAATGGAGGGTTCTCGTAGTGGACGAGGTCGTGGGCGCGGGCGTAAGCAACCCACGAATGAAGGGGGTAATCGGGAACCAATACCTGAACCTAGGGCCGACCCAAATGCCCAAGTAGCCGCTGCTATTCAGCGCATGACCGATCTGCTAGCCCACATAGTGGAACACCAGGGCCAAAATCCCAATCCTCAACCTGGAAACCCTGCTAATCATATAGAGGGCGAGGATAGAGCCCTTGAGAGATTTCAAAAGTTCTTCCCACCCAAATTTCTCGGAGGCCCTGATCCTGACGTGGCTGAGAGGTGGCTGGAGAAGATGATCGATATTTTTGCTGCATTACACTACACTGAGGAGAGACAGGTGACATTTGCTGTCTTTCAACTAGAGGGAGCCGCCCGTTCCTGGTGGAATGTCATTCGAATGAAATGGGAAAGAGAACAAACCCCGAGAACGTGGGCGAACTTTATGAGAGAATTTAATGCCAAGTTTTTCCCTCCTCTAATCCAAGAAAAGAGGGAAGATGAATTTATTCGGCTTCGTCAAGGAACTCAGACCGTAGCCGAGTATGAGAGTCAATTCACTCGATTGTCTAAGTTTGCGCCCGAACTGATTGTAACCGAACAAAGACGGATAAGGCGATTCATCCAAGGATTAAATGTTGAAATTCAGAAGGATCTGGCGGTAGCCCAACTTAATGCCTTTAGTGATGCGGTGGAGAAGGCCCAGCGAGTTGAAACTGCGAGGTTACAAGTTAGAAACTTCCAAACCAAAAAAAGGGGCTTTCCTGGGAGCAGCTCGGAACAGGAAGATAAGAGCACACCCCCTAAGAGTGGAAAAGGAAACGGGAGAGTACGACAACCGGGGGTGGCCAGTGGTGTCTCACCGGGAGGATCGGTCTCTGCTACTCGAGATCTCTGTGGATATTGCGGAGGGCCAAATCACACGGAGGCAAATTGTTGGAAGAAAGAAGGAAAATGCCTGCGCTGTGGGAGCGCCGAACATAGAATTGCTAACTGTCCAGCTCGACTGCGCGAAAGGAGAGGGACTCCGCCACCAACCATGACCAACTCTCAGCAACCAGCCAAGACCAACCCTAGACAGTCGAAAGGAGAAGGGACTGGAGTGAAGGTACCGGCTCGAGTATATTCCCTGGAGCATCATCAGGGCCCTGACTCATCTCAGAACGTAGAAGGTATGGTCCATTGGTTACATTGAATTTTGATGGATCCCAATGATAAGAAAATTTCGAGGACGAAATTTCTTTAAGGGGGAGAGAGTGTGAGGACCCGTAATTTTCTTATTTTCTTGGTTTTATTCTATTTAATTGCATGCTTTTTTGCATTTTCTTTATTAGGAAAATTTTTAAGATAAGTTTTATGAGTAAATATAGTTTTTCAATGATTTTTCTAGTATCGGTTAATTTTTGAGAAATTAAGAGCGAATACCGGATATGGGTGCCCACTAGTGCGGTAAGTTCGGTAAAATTCGACCAATTAGGTTAAGTTTTGTATACCGGGATTAATTTACTCGGTGATAAAAGATAATTAGTAGTTGCCTATATGGATTTGTATTGGAGAGACAAAAGGATAAGTGTTAAACTTAAAAGGTGCCATGTGTCGTTTTTTCATTCGAGCTTGGACTTTGACCATTATTTCTTACCTTTACTAATACTCAATTTTGACCCAAAAATCATATTGTTTCTACTCCTCTTGGCCGACTCCCTTACTAGAAGAAAAGAAAAGAAAGCTCTCAACTAGTTTCCTCAATTTCTTGCTTGAATCTCACAAACCAACTGTTTAAATTTCAAAATCCTCCACAAAAGTGTGTTGCTAAGCTAGTTTAAGGTGTTGTGTGGAGCCATTTGTGAAGAACAAGCTCTAGTTGTCTTGCTTCTTGGAGTTACAACGGTAAGTTGTCAAGGAAATTCTCTTTTGTCCTTAATAATGTGGAATTGGAGGTTTATAAAGGTTGAATATGTTAGGTTGTGGATTATTTCATGACTTATGGTTGAGATGTGCAAATTTTCCTATTTATTGAGAATTTTCTGTTTTAATATATAAATTATTGTTTAGTCATGGATCAATGGTTTGTTATGGTGTATGATGGAGTTGGTATGTGTTGGAAATGATTGGTTGTGAAAAATTGTGGGTGTGAAGCTAAAATTCCAGATTAGGGTTCCAAACAGGCCTGTTCTGTCCGGATTTTTTTGAGCATGCTAGAGACCGAATTAGTCTTAGGTTAAAACATGACAGTTGTAGAGAATGATATTTTATAGTTTCTTGTAAATTTTCAGCCCAATCTGAGCTTGGTAACTTGTGAAAAGTCGGAAATACCCAGACTGGCCTTGGTAGGAGTTCAGCGAACAGGGTTGTCATTTCACCAAATCTGACCGTGACTTTTCACCCTAAACCTTACCGAATTAGATTTTGGCCAAAACATGAAAGTTGTAGCCCATGGTATAAACTAGGTTCCTGCAAAATTTCAGCTCGATCCTAGCACTGTAGCTTGTGAACTGACCGAAATACCCTTGACTATCCATGAACCCTGTTTCGCGTCCAGATTTCTGTTTTCGTGGAATTTTCCATTTTTGACCATGAAAATGCATGATTTGGCCTTGGAGGTCTTCATAAGGAATGTAGGTATGTGTCTTATATTTCCAACGCCCCTAGAATCACCTCGTTTCGACTTCGGTAGCCTGAGTTATTGTCGTTTACGTATAAGACGGTTAACCAGCCCGAATGTGAGATTCTGGTTCTGTGAATGGCAATTTTGACTTAGATACACTACAAACTGGACTGAGGGTTCTTCATCAAAGTTTTAGCTCCTTGTCTTAGCTTTGAAATGGTATAACTTGCACCCCAAACCGATAAGTGTAGCTTTAGTTGTGATCTTTCCGCTAAGTAACGTCAAAACTGTCTTTTGGTTTTGAACATAAACTTCATTTCCGCGCATGTCCCTCGCTTGGCGATACACTTATACGTTCTATTGGGCCTTATTTTTTGGTAATGTGTGGGTGATTTTGGGATTGATTGAGGAAAACAATGAACCCATCAATGGCTGGAAAATAGGTAAATACAGAGGGCATGCTGCCCAAAATTTTAGGGCTACGCGATTTCTTTAGTTGAGTTGATCTTAGTACAAATGAAGGGTTTTGGGGGGTATTTGTAACCCTAGGACCAACTGTTATCTTTTTGCTCAAAAAGTCATATTTTATTCTTTTGTACTAGTGCTTAACCTGGAAAGGCGTACGACAAGTAGTCGAGCCTCACTTGTGCATTCCGTTTACTCGATTTTGGATGTGAAACCTTCAATTGTTTTACTTTGATGATTTTAGGGTTTCTTGGCGATTAAAGGCAACCTGAAGTGAAAACTTTTGAAGTATCTGTACTTGAACCGGTGAGTGTACCACTCCCCTCATTTGTTGCTTAACTTGGTTTCTGCACCTGCAATCTGTGATTTAAATGACTGTACTATCTGTTCGTTCTATTTGAGACGATGCTGTACTTTATCACACTCGTCCTCTTGTCTGTCCATATGCCTATTTCCTATTTATTGTGTGTAATCTGTTATCTGTTTCTGAGTCCGTTCGGACGTCGTTTGGTGGCTGGTATCCAACGACCTTTCTGGGACCTCTGAGCTCAACACCTGTAGCAAGTTACTCGAGTCGAGCCGGAAAGGGCCTGGTCGATTAGATAACGACCCACAGTAGTCTGTTTCAGGAATCTTTGGGTATTGAAACCCTTAATTCCGGTATACTCGAGTATTACCACTTCTGTTCTTTTCGGCGTTCGGGCCCGGTAGGGGTGTGTTTGGTGGACGGAAAATTGGTGTAAAGTGGGGTCTACGGATATGTTGCTTCTATTTACGTTGACGGAGAGTCAACGGGTTCGGATCAAGTACTGCAGATGGAAATCTAGCTCCTGAGAGCCACCGGTATCCTTCCCTTTGAATCATTGTGTCTAATCTGCTTTCCTTTATATCTGGAATATGTATCTGATTGGTTTAATGTGAAAGGCCATGATTTTACTCCCATATGTCTGGTATCTCATTGGGCATAAGCTCACCCCCTTCCCGTTATTTTGTTTTCCTTACAGGGTTCCATGTTTTGAAACCAAGATTTTTGGAAGAAAAGAGTTGAGCTAGTTGTAGGACTTCTTTTGTTATTTGCTTATGCTCCTCTGTAACTGAAACCCTAATTGTACTTTGTGTAGTGTGAATACTTTGGCTTGTATTTTGATTTATTTGTTCAAGACTCCAATGTAAATATATGTATAAGCGGAAAATCGACGTCCCGTACTTTTGTATGGGTTGGTAAGCTCTGTTTTAACTTTTGGTGGTCTCCAGTGGTTCGTTTTCGTTGGATTCTCGCGCGTACTATTGGATTTGTGTGTATCGACTCTGTTGTCCTGGCGGGAGCTGGGCAGGCGGTCCGCCGAACCCTTTGGTTCGCCTTAGGGTGAGGTGGGGCTGTCACAGGTGGTATCAGAGCCACTTCGCGTGGTCTCTACGCGGAGTGAGATTGGGCCAAGTGGTGTTATGGTCCTGCTTTCGTGAATGCGTTCAAAGGTATAAGTGCTCTTTTGAGCATTAGCTATGAACCGTGCATGTCATAAGTGTAAAGATCTTTATCATGGGACTTGAGCAAGTTAGGTATATATGTCGGGTAGGAATCTTTAATATGGATGATTTACGCTTGGGACCGGCCGGCTCGAGTTGTGAAGTATCTTATTTGAGATTCTTGTGCCCGGCTACTTAATGAATGAGTGCCTAGGTTAGAAGCGACTTTGGCGACCTAGGAATGTGATTCTATGGAAGTTTGTGTAGTTTGTTCGGGTGTAAGTAAGCATGGCTAACCATGATTAAGATATAAATTGTGTTATTCATGCAGGTTATGGACTGAGCCCTAAAGAGGATAGCTTATCGCACGTTATTGTTGTACTTTTGGCCTTGTTTATCTATAGTATCTTTTGGATGACCCCGCTACCTTCATGGCTTTCTTTATTTGTAGTTAACTGACTGTTACCGTGTGATTTGTTTGATAACGTTGTGTGATGTATCTATGCTTTTGATCTGTGTGTACCTCTAGTTACTTGTTTATTTAATGTTATATTCACGATTCGACCCTAAATTGGATAGACCAATGGAGGGTTCTCGTAGTGGACGATGTCGTGGGCGCGGGCGTAAGCAACCCACGAATGAAGGGGGTAATCGGGAACCAATACCTGAACCTAGGGCCGACCCAAATGCCCAAGTAGCCGCTGCTATTCAGCGCATGACCGATCTGCTAGCCCACATAGTGGAACACCAGGGCCAAAATCCCAATCCTCAACCTGGAAACCCTGCTAATCATATAGAGGGCGAGGATAGAGCCCTTGAGAGATTTCAAAAGTTCTCCCCACCCAAATTTCTCGGAGGCCCTGATCCTGACGTGGCTGAGAGGTGGCTGGAGAAGATGATCGATATTTTTACTGCATTACACTACACTGAGGAGAGACAGGTGACATTTGCTGTCTTTCAGCTAGAGGGAGTCGCCCGTTCCTGGTGGAATGTCATTCGAATGAAATGGGAAAGAGAACAAACCCCGAGGACGTGGGCGAACTTTATGAGAGAATTTAATGCCAAGTTTTTTCCTCCTCTAATCCAAGAAAAGAAGGAAGATGAATTTATTCGGCTTCGCCAAGGAACTCAGACCGTAGCCGAGTATGAGAGTCAATTCACTCGATTGTCTAAATTTGCGCCCGAACTGATTGTAACCGAACAAAAACGGATAAGACGATTCATCCAAGGATTAAATGTTGAAATTCAGAAGGATCTGGCGGTAGCCCAACTTAATGCCTTTAGTGATGCGGTGGGGAAGGCCCAGCGAGTTGAAACTGCGAGGTTAGAAGTTAGAAACTTCCAAACCAAAAAAAGGGACTTTCCTGGGAGCAGCTCGGAACAGGAAGATAAGAGCACACCCCCTAAGAGTGGAAAAGGAAACGGGAGAGTACGACAACCGGGGGTGGCCAGTAGTGTCTCACCGGGAGGATCGGTCTCTGCTACTCGAGATCCCTGTGGATATTGCGGAGGGCCAAATCACACGGAGGCAAATTGTTTGGAATAAAGAAGAAAAATGCCTGCGCTGTGGGAGCGCCGAACATCGAATTGCTAACTGTCCAGCTCGACTGCGCGAAAGGAGAGGGACTCCGCCACCAACCAAGACCAACTCTCAGCAACCAGCCAACACCAACCCTAGACAGTCGAAAGGAGAAGGGACTGGAGCGAAGGTACCGGCTCGAGTATATTCCCTAGAGCATCATCAGGGCCCTGACTCATCTGAGAACGTAGAAGGTATGGTCCATTGGTTACCTTGAATTTTGATGGATCCCAATGATAAGAAAATTTCGAGGACGAAATTTCTTTAAGGGGGAGAGAGTGTGAGGACCCGTAATTTTCTTATTTTCTAGGTTTTATTCTATTTAATTGCATGCTTTTCTGCATTTTCTTTATTAGGAAAATTTTCAAGATAAGTTTTATGAGTAAATATAGTTTTTCAATGATTTTTCTAGTATCGGTTAATTTTTGAGAAATTAAGAGCGAATACCGGATATGGGTGCCCACTAGTGCGGTAAGTTCGGTAAAATTCGACCAATTAGGTTAAGTTTTGTATACCGGGATTAATTTACTAGGTGATAAGAGATAATTAGAAGTTACCTATATGGATTTGTATTGGAGAGACAAAAGGATAAGTGTTAAACTTAAAAGGTGCCATGTGTCGTTTTTTCATTCGAGCTTGGACTTTGACCATTATTTCTTACCTTTACTAATACTCAATTTTGACCCAAAAATCATATTGTTTCTACTCCTCTTGGCCGACTCCCTTACTAGAAGAAAAGAAAAGAAAGCTCTCAACTAGTTTCCTCAATTTCTTGCTTGAATCTCACAAACCAACTGTTTAAATTTCAAAATCCTCCACAAAAGTGAGTTGCTAAGCTAGTTTAAGGTGTTGTGTGGAGCCATTTGTGAAGAACAAGCTCTAGTTGTCTTGCTTCTTGGAGTTACAAAGGTAAGTTGTCAAGGAAATTCTCTTTTGTCCTTAATAATGTGGAATTGGAGGTTTATAAAGGTTGAATATGTTAGGTTGTGGATTATTTCATGACTTATGGTTGAGATGTGCAAATTTTCCTATTTATTGAGAATTTTCTGTTTTAATATATAAATTATTGTTTAGTCATGGATCAATGGTTTGTTATGGTGTATGATGGAGTTGGTATGTGTTGGAAATGATTGGTTGTGAAAAATTGTGGGTTTGAAGCTAAAATTCCAGATTAGGGTTCCAAACAGGCCTGTTCTGTCCGGATTTTTTTGAGCATGCTAGAGACCGAATTAGCCTTAGGTTAAAACATGAGAGTTGTAGAGCATGATGTTTTATAGTTTCTTGTAAATTTTCAGCCCAATCTGAGCTTGGTAGCTTGTGAAAAGTCGGAAATACCCAGACTGACCTAGGTAGGAGTTCAGCGAACAGGGTTGTCATTTCACCAAATCTGACCGTGACTTTTCACCCTGATCCTTACCGAATTAGATTTTGGCCAAAACATGAAAGTTGTAGCCAATGGTATAAACTAGTTTCCTGCAAAATTTTAGCTCGATCCTAGTACTGTAGCAAAATGTCAACTCGATCCTAGCACTGTAGCTTGTGAACTGACCGAAATACTCTTGACTATCATTGAACCCTGTTTCGCGCCCAGATTTCTGTTTTCCTGAAGTTTTCCATTTTTTACCATGAAAATGCATGATTTGGCCTTGGACATCTTCATAAGGAATGTAGGTATATGTCTTATATTTTCAACGCCCCTGGAATCACCTCGTTTTGACTTCGGTAGCCTGAGTTATTGTCATTTATGCATAAGGCGGTTAACCAGCCCGAATGTGAGATTCTGGTTCTGTGAATGGCAATTTTGACTTAGATACATTACAAACTGGACTGAGGGTTCTTCATCAAAGTTTTAGCTCCTTGTCTTAGCTTCGAAATGGTATAACTTGTACCCCAAACCGATAAGTGTAGCTTTAGTTGTGACCTTTCCACTAAGTAACGTCAAAACTGTCTTTTGGTTTTGAACATAAACTTCATTTCCGCGCATGTCCCTCGCTTGGCGATACACTTATACGTTCTATTGGGCCTTATTTTTTGGTAGTGTGTGGGTGATTTTGGGATTGATTGAGGAAAACAATGAAGCCATCAATGGCTGGAAAATAGGTAAATACAAAGGGCATGCTGCCCAAAATTTTAGGGCTACGCGATTTGTTTAGTTGAGTTGATCTTAGTACAAATGAAGGGTTTTGGGGGTTGTTTGTAATCCTAGGACCAACTGTTATCGTTTTGCTCAGAAAGTCATATTTTATTCTTTTGTACTAGTACTTAACCTGGAAAGGCGTACGACAAGTAGTCGAGCCTCACTTGTGCATTCCGTTTACTCGATTTTGGATGTGAAACCTTCAATTGTTTTACTTTGATGATTTTAGGGTTTCTTGGCAATTAAAGCCAACCTGAAGTGAAAACTTTTGAAGTATCTGTACTTGAACCGGTGAGTATACCACTCCCCTCATTTATTGCTTAACTTGGTTTCTGCACCTGCAATCTGTGATTTAAATGACTGTACTATCTGTTTGTTCTGTTTGAGACGAGGGTGTACTTTATCACACTTGTTCTCTTGTCTGTCCATATGTCTATTTCCTATTTACTGTGTGTAATCTGTTATCTGTTTCTGAGTCTGTTCGGACGTCGTTTGGAGGCTGGTATCCAACCACCTTTCTGGGACCTCTGAGCTCAACACCTGTGGCAAGTTACTCGAGTCGAGCCGGCAAGGTTCTGGTCGATTAGACAACGACCCACAGTAGTCTGTTTCAGGAATCTTTGGGTATTGAGATCCTTAATTCCGGTATACTCGAGTATTATCACTTCTGTTCTGTTCGACGTTCGAGCCCGGTAGGGGTATGTTTGGTGGACGGAAAATTGGTATAAAGTGGGGTCTACGGATATGTTGGTCTATTTACGTTGACGGAGAGTCAACGGGTTCGGATCAAGTACTGCAGATGGAAATCTGGCTTCTGAGAGCCACCTATATCCTTTCCTTTGAATCATTGTGTCTAATCTGCTTTCCTTTATATCTGGTATATGTATCTGATTGGTTAAATGTGAAAGGCCATGATTTTACTCCCATATTTCTGGTACTTCATTAGGCATAAGCTCACCCCTTCCCCTTATTTTGTTTTCCTTACAGGGTTCCATGTTTTGAAACCAAGATTTTTGGAAGAAAAGAGTTGAGCTAGTTGTAGGACTTCTTTTGTTATTTGCTTATGCTCCTATGTAACTGAAACCCTAATTGTACTTTGTGTAGTGTGAATACTTTGGCTTGTATTTTGGTTTATTTGTTCAAGACTCCAATGTAAATATATGTATAAGTGTTTAATCGACGTCCCGTACTTCCGTATGGGTTGGTAAGCTCTGTTTTAACTTTTGGTGGTCTCCAGTGGTTCGTTTTCGTTGGATTCTCGCGCGTACTTTTGGATTTGTGTGTATCGACTCTGTAGTCCTGGCGGGAGCTGGGCAGGCGGTCCGCCGAACCCTTTGGTTCGCCTTAGGGTGAGGTGGGGCTGTCACACAAACACTCATTAGTAGCACCAAAGATAATATCATCAACATATATTTGTACAATTATGAGATCATTGGAACTTTGTTTAGTGAAACGGGTGGTGTCCACAATGCCCCTTTTTAAACCATTCTCAATCAAAAAATCACTTAACCGTTCATACCAAACTCTTGGAGTTTGTTTTAATTCATACAAAGCTTTTGAAAGTTTAAACACATAATTAGGAAATGTTTCATTCTCAAAACCGAGAGATTGGTTAACATAAACTTCTTAATCAATAAACCATTTGAGAAAGTACTTTTAACATCCATTTGAAATATTTTAAAATTCTTGAAACATGCAAATGCCAAAAACGTTCTAATTGACTCTAGTCTAGTTACGGGAGCAAATGTTTTATGAAAGTTTATTCCTTCTTTTTGAGCATACCTTTAACTACAAGTCTAGCGTTATTTCTCACAACTTCATCTTTGTCATTCATTTTATGTCTAAAAATCCATTTTATACCAATAATAGGATGATTTTGAGGTCTTTCAACTAGTGTCCAAACCTTACTCATTTTAAATTGATTTAGTTCCTCTTCCATGGCCAAAATCCAATTTTCATCTTTCAAGGCATCAACAATATTTTTGGGTTCAAAAAGTGAGACTAAGGCAAAATTATCCATCAATTGCTTAATGGAGGAGCGAGTTCTAATCTTCTCAGATGGATCACCAATGATAAACTCCTTGGGATGATTTTGAGCAAACTTCCAAACTCTTGGAAGATCCCTAGGTGTACCATCATCCTTGACATTTTCTTCCAAAATTTGATCATCCATTGGATTGTCTTATAGTGGAGCATTGTCTTGATTATGGACTGTGAGTTTCTTGAGTCCCTCTTGAACACCAACATCATCATCTTCACAATAACTCTTGGAAACATCATCATTAGATTCATCAAATGTGACATGTATGGCTTCCTCTGTGGCAAGAGTCCTTCTATTATAGACTCTAAAATCTCTTTTGTTTTCACAATAACCCAGGAAGATCCCTTCATCAGATTTCTTACCAAATTTTTCAAGATGTTCCTTGATATTTAAAATAAAACATTTGCAACCAAAAACTTTGAAATATCCAACAATTAGTTTTTTATCAAACATTAACTCATAAGAGGTTTTATTCAAAATTGGTCTCAAAAGAACTCTATTCATAGCATAACAAGTCGTATTTGTGGCTTTGGTCCAAAAATATTTTGGCAAATTGCATTCACTTAACATGGTTCTCGCAGGTTCTTGAAGAGTTCTATTTTTTCTTTCAACAACACCATTTTGTTGTGGAGTTCTTGCAATAGAAAATTCATGAGTGATTCCATTATGATCACAAAATTTTGAAAACCACAAAATTTAAATTTCGAACCATTGTCACTTCTAATTTTAATAATTTTCAACCCCATCAGATTTTAAACTTTTGCAAATAAGGAAACAAAATTTTTGAAAGCATCATCTTTGTGGACAAGAAACATCACCCAAGTGTATCTAGAATAATCATCAACAATAACCAAACAATATCTTTTACCACCCAAGCTAGCAATTTGGGTAGGACCAAACAAATCAAGATGCAAAAGTTCCAAAGGTTTTGAAGTAGAAACACATTTTTTTGTATTTAAAAGAAACTTTTACTTGTTTTCCAGATTGACAAGCATCACAAATTTTGTCCTTTTCAAAGTTAATTTTTGACAAACCTCTAACAAGTTCCTTTTTGAAAATTTTTTTAACAAATCCATGTTGAAAATGACAAAGCCTTCTATGCCACAACCAAGGGTGTTCATTCTCAACTTTAAGACATTTAAAACTAGATGAATCAATATTTTTCAAGAATAACTACATAGATGTTATTTATCCTTTTTCCCTTGAAGATAATGTTAAACTCAGAGTCAAGAACAAGTAACTCATATTTTTTGAATAATACAAACAGATTTCTATCACACAATTAACAACACTTAACAGATTATCAACTAGAAGGACATTATGAACAAAAGTTTGACCATTCTTACCAACATCTCCTATTCCAACTATTTTGGCTTTGTTATCATCCCCAAAAGTTATTTTTCCACTTGATTTTGACTGGAGATTGATGAATTGTGATGGATCACCAGTCATGTGCCTTGAGCATCCACTATCAATGAACCATCTTAATTCCTTAATGATGTCCACTAAGTTCACCTACACAAAAGTTCATAAGATAATATTTGGTACCCTTTACTTTTTGGGTTCTTGAGATTTAGCATTATATCTAACTATCCACATGCATTTCATGCCATTTCTCATATTCTTCATTACATAGCAATTACTCTTCATATAATCAATTTGACAACAAAAACTACACATAGTCAGCAAATTACTTGTATGCACAGGTTTAACAAATCTGACTTGCTTTCTCCTATAAATGATAAATTCGTTTCCACTAGAATTCAGCCTTTTCTCATGAATGTCAAAATGGGATATTGAGTCATTCCTTTGAAAACAATTTTGTTTCTTGTGTTGAAGCAAATCATTTAGACAATTCATTCTTTTTTTCAAGTCACTTTGTTCCTTTTTAAATAAATCACAAAGCTTTGTTTTTCTATCAAACTCAAAAAGTAAAACAGTTCCATTCTTTTTGAAGTGATCATTTTCATCTTTCAGATTCTTGTTTTGTCGAAAAAGATTTGCATTGTCTTGAATAAAAAAATTGATCTTTTGTTTTAGTTGTTTGTTTCTAGCACAGGATTCTTTCAAACCATCATGCACTCTCTCAATGAAGGAATTAACATCTTCATCAAATTCATCATCATTATTAAGTTGAGAGTTGTAAATAGTTACATCATCATCACCAACGGCCATGAAAGCCATTTGAGCAGATTCTTTTTCCTCTTCAACATCACCGTCCGAGTTGAATCATTCCAGGTGATTTGAAAGTTGTTGAATCTAGGTTTTCGTTCAACATTTCCTTCTCTCTTCTTCTTCATTGGACACTCATTCATGTAATGTCCCAATTGGCCACACTCAATGTGAGGACTCGTAAAAACTATTATTTTATGCCTAATTTATGGCTTAATAAATTATTTAATTGGATTTTTGCCACGAGGAATATTTTCTAGTCTTATTAGACTTAAATACATGGTAATATAACTTCGTTATAGTTTTAAAGTGACTCGTTCTAAAAATTAATTTCCTGGAGTACGTTTAGTAAAAATAGTGAATAGTACTTGGAGATTTTATCCGCGTAGTAGCACAATAAGCTTGGAATATTGGAGACTTGTACTATGGTCCTAAAATAGGCAATCTTATGAGTAAATACTCAAGTGATAGTTAGTAGTGCAATCGTTATAAGAATTTATTGGAAGTTTCGCGTTATCGCGTTAAAATTGACGGTACGCGTTTTCACACGCGCGACTTTATTTGAGGGACTTTAGACCCTTATATCGGGACAATTAAGAGTGAATAATACTTACATGAATATAAATGTATTGGAGGTTCAGTGCACTAGTGAACCAAACGCGCGAGAAAATCGAACCTAATCGCGCCAAACACACCCTAATAAGAGTTGACTTTGGAGTGATTGTGCACCACCCATTTAATCTTCTCTTAGAAGCTTATTTTGATCACACTTCACTCTCTCTTCCTCCCAAGACAGCCGGCCAACATCCCTCTCTCTCTCACTCTCTTGCTTCACAAATTTCTTCACTAAATCAACCCAAAACCTCAACCAATCTTCACCAAACTTGAAGATCATCTAGCATACTACTTGGAGGTTGGATTTAGCTAACAAAAAGGGCTGCATTTTCACGGTTTCTTGGAGCTCTTGAGGGCCGAAAATTTCTGGGTTAAGGCACTAAGGAGGTATAACTTCATCTTGCACTTTAAACTTGGATTATGATGGTAGAAATGCATCTTTAAGCTATTGCATGTGGTTGGGTGGCTTGATATGGTTGTAAAATGTTCTAGTGGGCTCTTTGTATTCCCACACTTGGGTTGTTGTTGCTGATTTGAGGATCAATGTTGGATTTAATGGTAGTTTAATGGTTATAATGATGGATTTATGGAGTGTTATTGTTGGAAACTCAAGTAGAGGTCATGACCAGAAATTGCCGAATCTGCCCCTGTTTTGTTCGGCCATGATAAGGCCCATTTTTGGTGATTTATTGGCATGAACCTGATGTGTATATGTTATATTATATGTGTAGAAATTTTCGTTGGAAAACATTAACGTTTGGATGGGCAAACGAATTTATTCGTGAACTAGGCAAGCTGGAAAGTTATTTTCGGGTAACCCTGTCCAGCGGTAGTATTTTGACCATAACTCTGTCCTCGGGTGTCGAAATCAAGTGCCGTCGGTGGCGTTTGAAACTAGACATTCCTGGATTTAATTTGAGATAAAATGCACGTTCTGATTCTTTGTGAGTGAGCCGAACCAAATGTTTTAAGATAGCTGTCCTGTCTCTCGGATTTGCTGGAATGGCTTGTAGAGGCAGCAACGTGAGGCTCAATTTTGAGCTGGTTGCTTGCCGAATTTCAGAACATTTCCTTCTGTGAACTTTTAGTCCCGTGAATTTATTTTCTAACGCCATAAACCATGCCTCATTCCGAGTTAAATTGATTGAGTTGTGACTAAAACAAGAGGACTGCCCTGTTTTGGAAAAACGTAGTATTTGGACTGATTTGGGGCAAAACTTGGGAATGATTTTATTAATTGAAGTTCTTGATGCTCATCACTTACCAAAGGTATCATGGATGTATCTTAGACCTTTATTTCACAAATGAACCATGGTCGAATAGTTTTCTTGGTTAAACAATTTGAATTTGGGAAATGAAAGTCACAAGGCAGATTGCCTTAGAATTTTTCCTGAACTTTGGTTGACTAATTAACTGTCTTTCCGAAGGTATTTTTCCCTGAAATTTGATGGAGAAATACCTTGCATATGGGAGTAAAATACTGCCAATTTTGACACCAATTCAAGTTCTTTTTGATACCGAATTAAATTTCTAGTGTTGGGGGTTCAAAACTGGAAATTCTTCTCCAGTCTTAAATTTCCTCAACTTCGGGCTACCGTATCTCGGTACTCGAAACTCCGATTCTTGATCCGCTTGTTTTTTTATAAACCTCACTTGTAACACTAATTGAGCTGCAAATTTCAGAGGCCGGTTTGCAACGTGTGAATCGTGCCGAATTTCCAAAGTTGGCCGAAATCCAACTTAATTCTGCCTTGTACGCCGAACCTGTACCTTCAAGCTCATTTTTGAGTACTTTCCATTTAGATTCATGGAAAGGTGTCTTCTAAGAACTTTTCACACTTTCCAAAAGGTTTCCAACGGTATAAAGTTTTCCAGTTTTGGGCTTATATCGAAAGAGATACGAATTTTCAAAGATTTAGGATAAAACTGAAATTTCTCAATTTTCAAGGCAAAGGAGTTTTTCCAAAACTCTTAATTCTCTTAGTATTATTCAAACGTTTTGCCCTCGCTTTTCATGATAAAAACTCAAATAATATTGTACAGAATAAAAGGCAAGTTGAACCTCGATTTATGTGTACTTGAGGTTCCTTTTGCGAAATATTCCTTAGATTGTACTAGTGTACAATCTTCTTTGATAAGTGGGTTATTTGAGTGATTATCCGCTATTAATTGCCAGGCGCGCAAGAAGGCATTCAAGAGGATCTTACTGTGGACACTTGAACTCCCAGAAAATAATTCTTATTGAATTGCTCGGTGAGTGTCAAGTGTGTGAATCTGTGATACTTGCTTAATTGTGGTAATTGTTGGAAGTTTTAAAAATAAGGACGGGTGCGTACTTTACCGCACTCGTTCTAATTTCAAATGAATGAATGAAATGTATTGAATGAATGAATGAAATGCAATGTTATGTTATGATTACATAAGTCGTTGGAGTGAACCTCCTCGACTCTCAAATGAATGGGGGACGCCCAAACTCATAGGCCGACCTTAGACTCGAGCCAGCAATGGGCTTGGTCGGGGACTTAGGCGTGCCATGAGATATAAATGAGCTTGACCTAATGAGAGGTCTTGCTCGGCATACTCGTGGAGTATCGCCTTATAAATGATTTGTGGGCCCTTGAGGTGTACGGTGGACGGAGGGAAGTAAGTGGTGATCTACGGAAATGGAAATACCGACCCGGTTGACAGGAGGGTCAATGCGGGAAGGTATACGAATGACATCGGCAGAGCGAGTGGAACTTAGCTCCTGAGAGCTATTATATCCTTGAATTGTTTCTGATTACTTTTCCTGTTTGAATGATTGACTATTGAAGGGACATGGTTTTATTTATTAAATTTGGGATTGCTATTTGAACAAAGTGCTTGCATGTGTGTTCTTGGCCTCACGAGCGTTTAGCTCACCCTATAGTTTTGTTTTCCTTAACAGGACCGAATCTTGGAGAAGTATGGTGAAACCATTCGTTACACTTTTGTTAAGACTCCTGCTATATTTTGACTAGGCCCTGGTTTGGGTTGTACTTTTGGAAATTGTAGACTTGAAAGTTTGGGCCCTAACGTGTATGTTGAATTTAAGTTGGATTATGATTACCGATGTAATGGTTACATGTTAAGTGACTTGATAAGCTTGAACGCTTCCGCATTATTGTATTCATGTTGTTCTCTTCGAAGTGTTTAGTCCGGTTTTAAATTGAATGGAATTGCTTGAGTCCTGGCGAGAGCTGGGCAGGCGTCCGCGGATACCCTTTGGTCCGCCTTAGGGAGATGTGGGGCGTCACAGTTGGTATCAGAGCGCTAGGTTAGAGGTCTATATGGGAGACATATTAGATACTCTACCTTTAAGACTCGATACGGGATGACTTAATCCTACCCTAAGTGATACTTGAGGCGAGCTAGCAACTAAGTTAGTCCTACCTCAAGTGACGATTGGGATGAACCAACGATTAAGTTAGGCATGCATTGCAGGATAATGGAACTGAGTAGTGATTTAAGTTTCTAACCTGAAAAGTATTATTATTTTGCAGGGATGAATGACGAAAATGGAGCCCCGACAGCTAACGGGAATGGCCATGCGAATGGTCATTATGAGCCTCTTAGGACTATCTTCTACCGAGCTCGAGTGGGAGGAGCTCGAGTACGCTACTCACCGTATGATAGATACCCTCGATGTCCGTGTAGGTTGACTTACGCCTACCCGAGCCATATAGTGCATGCTATGGACGACGAGCGTCGTCAGTTGGTGGATACCAACCGCGGTTTACAGGCTGAGGTAGACGAGCTTAGGCAGATGGTCGGCGCTCAGGGTGAGCGGATTGCCGAGCTCGAGGAGGTGCTGGAGGGTGAGGTAGCCACATCTGCAGTGGTTAATGAGGAGCTTCAGGATACTAGGGCTCGACTCACTAGGCTAGGACGGGATGTCCGTAACCGGGCTTTCGAGATCCTGGCTGATGCTACTAGATTGGTTGAGGACGCTACTGAGGTGATTCCTGAGGAGGAGGATGAGGAGGATCCCAAGGAGGAGGTTCCTCCTGATAGCCCCGCTGAGGACTAGGATCTTAGTCGTTGACCCCTTTTGACTTTTGACCGGTACAGTTAGGACTAGTTAGGGTGACGCGAGTGCCGAGGCCATGGTATTTTGCATGCTTGTGTGGCCTACTCTTGGGCACTTGTTCTTACTTTAGTCTTCTGTGACTAAAAGTATACTTTTGAGCACCTGTGTGCTATATTTTTGTGAATTGTCCCTAACTTGCTAATTGTACGAACTTGACATGCTTATGAATGTAAATTATTGTTAATTTCAATGCTTTCTTGGTTGGTTCTAATTTTAGTATATTTCTTCGTTCTTGCTTAAATTAATCTATTTCTTGCACTAGGCACATTTAGACTAATGGAAGGATTAAGGAGTGGTCGAGGCCGTGGGCGAGCGTCTAGACAGGCCCAACCTCAGGGAGATGACCAGGGATCGGCAACTAGACCGACCCAGGGACAGGAAAACAATGAGGGTAACCAAGTGGCTACTGCCATCAATAGGATGACTGATATCCTAGAACGTCTAGCGGAGAGACAGGGTCCTGGACCATTTAACCAACCTGGGGGCCAGGATAGAGGAGAGGATAGAGCCCTGGAAAGATTCTTAAAGTTTAACCCGCCTAAGTTTATGGGTGAACCTGACCCTGAAGTAGCGGAGAATTGGTTAGATAGGATGACCAATATATTCGCCGCTCTAGACTACACTGAGGATAGGCGAGTGAACTTTTCTGCTTTCCAATTCGAGGGAATAGACTTGAAGCCAATTAAGTTACCATATGACTTGGAGGTTAAAACACCCACTGGGAACAAAAGTTTAATTGCTAATCTGGTGTATAAGAATAGTGAAATCTGCGTGAACGAAAGAAAATTGCTGGCCGATTTGATAGGTCTAGCGATTAAAGGATATGATGTGATCCTAGGGATGGATTGGTTAGCCCGTTATAATGCCCAACTGAATTGTAGGACAAAAATTGTAGAATTGTGTATTCCAGGGGAGGCAACCCTGAAATTGGATGTGAGGGGTAAGTTAGCCTCATCTGCACTTATTTCGGGAATTCGGGCTAGGAAATTGTTGAATAAGGGAGCTCAAGGATATTTGGCTTTTCTTATTAATACCCTTAGCGATAAGGTGAATCTGGAGGACACACCGGTAGTGAAAGAATTTTCCGATGTTTTTCCTGAAGAATTGGAGTCTTTACCCCCGGAACGGGAAATAGCTTTTAAAATTGATGTAACTCCGGGATCAGCACCTATCTCAAGGACACCATATAGGATGGCTCCAGCTGAGTTGAAAGAGTTGAAGTTACAATTACAGGATTTGTTGGAACGGGGTTTTATTCGAGAGAGTGATTCCCCGTGGGGAGCCCCAGTTTTGTTTGTAAAGAAGAAAGATGGGAGTTTGAGGTTATGTATAGATTATCGAGGCTTAAATGATGTTACGATTAAGAATAAATACCCACTACCCCACATTGATGAACTGTTTGACCAACTGCAAGGGGCGGTAGTGTTTTCAAAGTTGGATCTAAGGCAAGGTTACTATCAATTGAGGATTTTGGAGAAGGACATACCTAAGACTGCTTTTAACTCGAGGTATGGGCACTTCGAGTTTGCAGTAATGCCTTTTGGGTTAACCAATGCACCTGCCGCTTTCATGGATTTAATGCATAGGGTTTTTAAGCCTTACTTGGATCAATTTGTGGTGATCTTCATTGATGATATTTTGGTGTATTCTAAGAATACGAAGGATCATGAGAAACATTTGAGAATTATTTTACAAATCTTGAGGGAACATCAGTTATATGCTAAGTTTAGCAAGTGTGAATTCTGGCTAAAAGAAGTGACTTTCCTAGGGCATATAATTTCTCAGGATGGGATTAAAGTGGATCCAGCTAAAGTTGAAGCTGTTTCGAAATGGAAACGACCGGAAAACCCAACGGAAGTTCGGAGTTTTATAGGATTGGCAGGGTATTACCGGAGATTCATCCAGGATTTTTCGAAAATTACTGGGCCTATGACTGAGTTAACCAAGAAAAATGGAAAATTTATTTGGAGTCCTAAGTGTGAAGGAAGTTTTCAGGAGTTGAAAAGACGGTTGACTAGAGCGCCTGTTCTAACTCTACCTAATGGACAGGATAGTTTTGTGGTTTACACAGATGCTTCTAAGGAAGGTTTGGGATGTGTTTTGATGCAAAAAGATAAAGTGATAGCTTATGCATCTAGGAAATTGAAACCGCATGAAGGAAATTATCCGACCCATGATTTGGAGTTAGCGGCTGTGGTCTTTGCTTTAAAGAAATGGAGACACTATTTGTACGGAGAAACATTTGAGGTTTTTACAGATCACAAAAGCCTTAAGTACTTATTTTCTCAGAAGGAGCTGAACTTGAGGCAACGTAGATGGATGGAATTTCTGGAAGATTATGATTGCACGATTAAGTACCATCCAGGGAAGGCCAATGTAGTGGCCGATGCTTTGAGCCGTCAGGTACAAATGGCTGGATTGATGGTTAAGGAATTTCAGTTGTTGGAGGAAGTTAGCTATTGGAATCCTCGATTAGAACCAAGGAAAATAATTTTGGGGAATATAGTGATAACCTCCACTTTATTGGAACGCATTAAGGAATCTAAGGAAAAGGACCCTGAAGTGCAAAAGTTGGTGGAGAAAGTTAAGATGGGAGACCAGACAGATTTCAATTTGGGATCAGATGGAATATTGAGATTTCGAAATCGGATGGTAGTACCAAAGGACGAAACACTTAAGAAGGAAGTTTTGGAGGAAGCACACCGATCGAAGTTTACGGTACACCCTGGAGGGAATAAAATGTACCAGGACTTGAAAGGTCTATATTGGTGGGAAAATATGAAGAAGGAAATTGCCCAATTTGTCCAGACATGCTTGGTTTGTCAACAGGTTAAAGCCGAGCATCAAAAACCCTCAGGACTTTTGCAACCTCTAGAAATACCTGAGTGGAAATGAGAGAATATTACCATGGATTTTGTATCAGGCTTACCAAGGACACAGAGAGGCAATGATGCCATTTGGGTAATAGTGGATAGATTGACTAAATCGGCTCATTTTCTACCGATTAACATGAAATACCTGTTAGAAAAGCTGGCCAGGTTGTACTTGGATGAGATCATTAGACTACATGGTATACCTGTGAGTATTGTGTCAGATAGGGATCCAAGATTTGTTTCGAGGTTTTGGCAAAAGATGCAAGAAGTGTTGGGGACTAAGTTAAACTTTAGTACCACCTATCATCCTCAGACTGGTGGACAATCTGAAAGAACAATTCAGACCCTTGAGGACATGTTAAGGACTTGTGTGCTAGATTTTGGAGAGAGTTGGAGTAAGTTTTTGACTTTAGTGGAATTTGCCTATAACAATAGTTTCCACTCTTCTATTCAAATGGCTCCATACGAAGCACTTTATGGTCGGAAGTGTAGATCCCCAATTTGTTGGGATGAAGTAGGTGAACGAAAAATTTTAGACCCGACTACCGTATCTTGGATTGAGGAGGCTAATGAAAAGGTAAAATTGGTACGGCAAAGGATTCAAACCGCTCAGAGTAGACAAAAAAGTTATGCCGACAATCGGAGAAAGGATTTGGAGTTCACTGTTGGAGATGTGGTATTTCTCAAGATTACGCCTTTAAAAGCAAGCTTGATGTCCGGAAAAGGGAAGAAACTACAACCAAGGTTTGTAGGGCCATATAAGATTATTCAACGAATTGGGAATGTAGCCTATAAGCTGGAATTACCACCGAGCTTATCTCATATTCATAACGTGTTTCATGTGTCCATGCTTAAGAAATATCATCCAGACCCCTCTCATGTTTTACAACCGGAGAGTATTGAGATCGATGAAACCCTGACCTATGAGGAGAGACCGGTAAAACTTTTGGATCGAAAGGTGAAGGAACTGAGGAACAAACAGATACCACTAGTGAAAGTTCTATGGAGGAACCATGGAGTAGAGGAAGCAACATGGGAAGTTGAAGAGACAATCAGAGAGAAGTATCCAGACTTGTTCATCAACCAAGGTAAATTTCGAGGACGAAATTTTCTTAAGGGGGAGAGGATGTGAGGACTCGTAAAAACTATTATTTTATGCCTAATTTATGGCTTAATAAATTATTTAATTGGATTTTTGCCACGAGGAATATTTTCTAGTCTTATTAGACCTAAATACATGGTAATATAACTTCGTTATATTTTTAAAGTGACTCGTTCAAAAAATTAATTTCCTGGAGTACGTTTAGTAAAAATAGTGAATAGTACTTGGAGATTTTATCCGCGTAGTAGCACAATAAGCTTGGAATATTGGAGACTTGTACTATGGTCCTAAAATAGGTAATCTTATGAGTAAATACTCAAGTGATAGTTAGTAGTGCAATCGTTATAAGAATTTATTGGAAGTTTCGCGTTATAGCGTTAAAATTGACGGTACGCGTTTTCACACGCGCGACTTTATTTGAGGGACTTTAGACCCTTATTTCGGGACAATTAAGAGTGAATAATACTTACATGAATATAAATGCATTGGAGGTTCAGTGCACTAGTGAACCAAACGCGCGAGAAAATCGAACCCTAATCGCGCCAAACGCACCCTAATAAGAGTTGACTTTGGAGTGATTGTGCACCACCCATTTAATCTTCTCTTGGAAGCTTATTTTGATCACACTTCACTCTCTCTTCCTCCCAAGACAGCCGGCCAACATCCCTCTCTCTCTCACTCTCTTGCTTCACAAATTTCTTCACTAAATCAACCCAAAACCTCAACCAATCTTCACCAAACTTGAAGATCATCTAGCATACTACTTGGAGGTTGGATTTAGCTAACAAAAAGGGCTGCATTTTCACGGTTTCTTGGAGCTCTTGAGGGCCGAAAATTTCTGGGTTAAGGCACTAAGGAGGTATAACTTCATCTTGCACTTTAAACTTGGATTATGATGGTAGAAATGCATCTTTAAGCTATTGCATGTGGTTGGGTGGCTTGATATGGTTGTAAAATGTTCTAGTGGGCTCTTTGTATTCCCACACTTGGGTTGTTGTTGCTGATTTGAGGATCAATGTTGGATTTAATGGTAGTTTAATGGTTATAATGATGGATTTATGGAGTGTTAATGTTGGAAACTCAAGTAGAGGTCATGACCAGAAATTGCCGAATCTGCCCCTGTTTTGTTCGGCCATGATAAGGCCAATTTTTGGTGATTTATTGGCATGAACCTGATGTGTATATGTTATATTATATGTGTAGAAATTTTCGTTGGAAAACATTAACGTTTGGATGGGCAAACGAATTTATTCGTGGACTAGGCAAGCTGGAAAGTTATTTTCGGGTAACCCTGTCCAGCGGTAGTATTTTGACCATAACTCTGTCCTCGGGTGTCGAAATCAAGTGCCGTCGGTGGCGTTTGAAACTAGACATTCCTGGCTTTAATTTGAGATAAAATTCACGTTCTGATTCTTTGTGAGTGAGCCGAACCAAATGTTTTAAGATAGCTGTCCTGTCTCTCGGATTTGCTGGAATGGCTTGTAGAGGCAGCAACTTGAGGCTCAATTTTGAGCTGGTTGCTTGCCGAATTTCAGAACGTTTCCTTCTGTGAACTTTTAGTCCCGTGAATTTATTTTCTAACGCCATAAACCATGCCTCATTCCGAGTTAAATTGATTGAGTTGTGACTAAAACAAGAGGACTGCCCTGTTTTGGAAAAACGTAGTATTTGGACTGATTTGGGGCAAAACTTGGGAATGATTTTATTAATTGAAGTTCTTGATGCTCATCACTTACCAAAGGTATCATGGATGTATCTTAGACCTTTATTTCACAAATGAACCATGGTCGAATAGTTTTCTTGGTTAAACAATTTGAATTTGGGAAATGAAAGTCACAAGGCAGATTGCCTTAGAATTTTTCCTGAACTTTGGTTGACTAATTAACTGTCTTTCCGAAGGTATTTTTCCCTGAAATTTGATGGAGAAATACCTTGCATATGGGAGTAAAATACTGCCAATTTTGACACCAATTCAAGTTCGTTTTGATACCGAATTAAATTTCTAGTGTTGGGGGTTCAAAACTGGAAATTCTTCTCCAGTCTTAAATTTCCTCAACTTCGGGCTACCGTATCTCGGTACTCGAAACTCCGATTCTTGATCCGCTTGTTTTTTTATAAACCTCACTTGTAACACTAATTGAGCTGCAAATTTCAGAGGCCGGTTTGCAACGTGTGAATCGTGCCGAATTTCCAAAGTTGGCCGAAATCCAACTTAATTCTGCCTTGTACGCCGAACCTGTACCTTCAAGCTCATTTTTGAGTACTTTCCATTTAGATTCATGGAAAGGTGTCTTCTAAGAACTTTTCACACTTTCCAAAAGGTTTCCAACGGTATAAAGTTTTCCAGTTTTGGGCTTATATCGAAAGAGATACGAATTTTCAAAGATTTAGGATAAAACTGAAATTTCTCAATTTTCAAGGCAAAGGAGTTTTTCCAAAACTCTTAATTCTCTTAGTATTATTCAAACGTTTTGCCCTCGCTTTTCATGATAAAAACTCAAATAATATTGTACAGAATAAAAGGCAAGTTGAACCTCGATTTACGTGTACTTGAGGTTCCTTTTGCGAAATATTCCTTAGATTGTACTAGTGTACAATCTTCTTTGATAAGTGGGTTATTTGAGTGATTATCCGCTATTAATTGCCAGGCGCGCAAGAAGGCATTCAAGAGGATCTTACTGTGGACACTTGAACTCCCAGAAAATAATTCTTATTGAATTGCTCGGTGAGTGTCAAGTGTGTGAATCTGTGATACTTGCTTAATTGTGGTAATTGTTGGAAGTTTTAAAAATAAGGACGGGTGCGTACTTTACCGCACTCGTTCTAATTTCAAATGAATGAATGAAATGTATTGAATGAATGAATGAAATGCAATGTTATGTTATGATTACATAAGTCGTTGGAGTGAACCTCCTCGACTCTCAAATGAATGGGGGACGCCCAAACTCATAGGCCGACCTTAGACTCGAGCCAGCAATGGGCTTGGTCGGGGACTTAGGCGTGCCATGAGATATAAATGAGCTTGACCTAATGAGAGGTCTTGCTCGGCATACTCGTGGAGTATCGCCTTATAAATGATTTGTGGGCCCTTGAGGTGTACGGTGGACGGAGGGAAGTAAGTGGTGATCTACGGAAATGGAAATACCGACCCGGTTGACAGGAGGGTCAATGCGGGAAGGTATACGAATGACATCGGCAGAGCGAGTGGAACTTAGCTCCTGAGAGCTATTATATCCTTGAATTGTTTCTGATTACTTTTCCTGTTTGAATGATTGACTATTGAAGGGACATGGTTTTATTTATTAAATTTGGGATTGCTATTTGAACAAAGTGCTTGCATGTGTGTTCTTGGCCTCACGAGCGTTTAGCTCACCCTATAGTTTTGTTTTCCTTAACAGGACCGAATCTTGGAGAAGTATGGTGAAACCATTCGTTACACTTTTGTTAAGACTCCTGCTATATTTTGACTAGGCCCTGGTTTGGGTTGTACTTTTGGAAATTGTAGACTTGAAAGTTTGGGCCCTGACGTGTATGTTGAATTTAAGTTGTTTTATGATTACCGATGTAATGGTTACATGTTAAGTGACTTGATAAGCTTGAACGCTTCCGCATTATTGTATTCATGTTGTTCTCTTCGAAGTGTTTAGTCCGGTTTTAAATTGAATGGAATTGCTTGAGTCCTGGCGAGAGCTGGGCAGGCGTCCGCGGATACCCTTTGGTCCGCCTTAGGGAGATGTGGGGCGTCACACTCAAAGCACTTGTCATTTGCTTTTTATTAGTCTCTTACTTTTCTTTGTTTCTTGCATTGTTGAACTGATTTGAAGATGAATTGCTGGGTCCTCCCTTTCTAAATCTCTTTTTGTTGAGGATTCTTTTGAAGCTTCTTGTGATAAGAGCAAGATCATTGTCGTCAACTTCCGCATCATCTCCATCCATGGAGGCCGAGTCATCTTCATCTTGAGACGCTTTTAGAACAATGCTCCTTCTCACCTTTGCATCCTCTTCCTCTTGTACTTTGGATTTAAGTTTCAGCTCATAAGAGGTTAGAGAATTAATAAGAGATTCAATAGGCATAGAATTTAGATCTTTAGCCTCTTCAATGGCAATCACCTTACTCTCCCAATCCTTGGTCAAGGCATTCAAGATTTTTCTATTTTTCTCACCTAGAGAGTATTCCTTTTCCAGAACTTCTAGGTCCTTAATGAGGTCATTGAATCTACAATACATATTGTCAATGTTTTCATGAGCTTCCATTTTGAATGATTCATACTTGGTAACTAGGATAGACTTCTTTTATTCTCTCACATTCTCACTCCCTTCATGGATTTCTCTAAGTTATCCCAAATCTCTTTAGCAGACCTGCACCCTTTGACTCTAATGGATTCATTTGAATCTAAAGTACTATACAACACATTCATAGCCTTGGCATTCAAAGTAAGGTGGGTTCTATCATCACCAGTCAACTTATTTTTGATTTTTGGTCTTGGTCTATGAGTGACATCATCTATTATGGAGGCATCATATGGACCTTCACTAACAATACACTACAGTTCAATATCAATAGATTGCAAGAAAATAATCATTCTCTCTTTCCAACTCACATAATTGGATCCATTAAACATTGGAGGTCTAACGACAGATTGACCTTCAAAAAATATAGCATTGTTGGCTGTCATCATTTTTACTCCAAAGCCGATTGAGTTTAATTTCAAGGAAACCAAGCTCTGATACCAATTGTTAGAATCGAAAATAGCCTAAGAGGGGGGTGAATTAGGTTATTTAAAAACTAATCCGGTTATGAGACACTTTTTGCTTAATATGAAATTTATCCTCTTTTCTAGGTGACCACACAATGAACAATTGATCAAGAAAGCAAGATTGCTCAGGAGTAGAAGAGATAACCAGTTAAGAATTACAAGACAGTAAATAGTAGGGAAGGAATAGCAAACCAATTTACTTCCAAGCTCCTCTTAAGCTTGAGTATCACTTTATAGAACAAGTCTCTTCAAGTTAATCAAATACAATCAGCTTTTGTGTACAAAGAAGGATCACTTCATCTTTGTCCCAAGCTACACTTGGTCAAACTAGAAAGTTTTACTATCACTCAGATAACCCTCACAAAGCTACACTATTAAAGTATTTATCTCACAAGAAGAGCTTACACGAAATTCACACAAACAAAAGTATAATTCTTCTATGAAGAGTATTTTCTTGCTAAAATCATTCTAGATCTTTTGTAGTCTTAATGTGCAAAAGTTTTTTTGAAGTGGTTGACCATGCTCTATTTATATGAGACCAAAAAATTCCTCTATTAATGCTTCCAACGGATAGAAAGTAGCTGAAGAGTCAACTAGCCATTAGTAGTGTCGGACGTCCGGTAGACCTGTTTCTTGTGTCCGGCAGCAGGCAGTGAGCTCAAGAAATTTACTTCAATTCTTTCGGATGTCCGGTACCTTCAATGTTTGCGTCTGAAAGTAGATAGTGAAGCTGAGAATTCTTCTTCAATTCTTTCTGACGTCCGGTGCCTTCAATGCTTTGCGTCCGAAGTGTTGCAATGTTTGTCGGACGTTCGGTACTCTAATGTTGTGCCTCCGATCGAAGTCAGTGAGAAGGAATGACTTAATTTCTTTGGATGTCCAGTGGTGGAATTCTTCATGCGTCCGAAGTTGCGTAATGATTATCGGACGTCCGATCCAGTCTTCACGAGCGTCCGACAGCTTTCATCAATCTTTGCCTCTTTTACTTGAACTTAATTTTTGAACCTGATTTGCTTTATTGCTGAAAAGATCTTTGAGGAGATATTAGTAATATCGATTTGTTTTGTAAACATCAAAAGTTAGGGACTAAGATTAACAAAGTTTAGGGTGGTTTTGATCTACCTTTGCTTGAGTTATTTGAGAAACCCTTGATTTTCACATATAGGTTGGATTTGAGCCAAAATAAAGCGATTTAAGAGGAGAAAAATAATGTTTGCCCCAAAACATTTTATAGTTGGAAATTTTCAACTTTGAACCTCAAGATTCTTGTTACTTTTCTTCAAAATTCTTGCCTATACTTAACATAGTTTTGCTCCATCCTATGCTTGCGGCATTGAACTACCATATACGTGGTTTTTCCTTTGATTTTTACAAGTAAAAGTTGTAACTGTCTTAAAAAGCTATGTATGGTAGAACTTGATCTAATCACATATTAGATCTAAAAGTTGATCTAAAAGTTTGATTGCTTCTTGCTATACTATATCTAATCACAGATTTTGAGAGTGACCAAGAAGTAGAGCCTGAGCTTGACAATTAATAGACCTTGATCAGTTGGTGAGTGTACCAATTGTATAGTAGAGCTTGCTGCTTAATCGAAATGCTCTTTTGATGTGATTGATCAATACTTGACATGAGATCGTTGATTGAGTGAATGTTATTGCAATGCTCTTGACTTATTGTGGTTGGGCGGGTGTGCACTTTATCGCACTTAGCCTAACTATACTAAAGTACTGTGCACTATTTGAAAGTGAATTGATGTTCATGTGCATAACTTGAAAGTAACTGCCTAGGATCCCAAACCCCAACGGCTAGTTATTTGAATCGAGCCAGCAAGGGCTTGGTCGAGGAGATTGATGAATCATGGGTAGTGTTTATTGTTTATTCCACTAGATTCGATCCTCTGGAATCGGTATATTGGAGTATTACCTCTACTATTATCTTTGGAATTCGGACTCGGTAGGGGGTTGATCGATGGACGGAGACTAGAGATAAGCGGTGCTCTACTTGACTTGTTACTATATTCCCATGGTTGACGTAGTGTCAACGGATTCTAGACAAGTTGCTGCTAAACTAGTCGCAAGAGCAAACTGTATCCTTATGCGTGAAAGTGTTAATTGTGTGTCTAACTTGTTGACTTGAAATGTTAATGACTTATCTTGTGAACGTTTACTTTCTTCGCTTTGAAACTATGATATATGTAACTGCCAATTTGCTACTTTGTTTACTTGTTGTCTTGGAATCTCACCGGAGAAAAGCTCATTCTATGAGTTTGTTTTCCTTACAGGGGACGAGAAAGTGGGCTAGTGAGTTGGAGAAGGCTGGAGTGTCTGTCTAGGTCCTTTGTTAATTGTCCTAGTGACCTTCTTAGTTTTATTGGTTTAGATTTGAGCATGAATCTTTTGTTGTCTTATCGGCTTGAATGGATATTCGATGTCAATGAATGTATATATGTTTAAGTTTGAATATTGCTGCTGCTCTTGTTATTGATGTTGTTGTTATTGCTTCTGGGGTTGTGAGTGAGTCCTGGTGAGAGTTAGACAGGTGGTCCACCAAACTCTAAGGTACGCCCTAGGGGCTGGTGGAGTCGTAACAAGTGGTATCAGAGCCTAGGTTTGAATTGACCTGGGTGAATTGAAGGTTTAAGTTTAAACTAAAGTGTTAGGTGGATATATTTGCTACATTTGTGTCCAAGTTCGCATCTTATTGCTTCATATCTTTTTGCTTATAATGTAGAAAATGGAATGAGACGGTGGGAGCGAGAGTCTCGAGAGGCTTCGTCGAGTTCTTAGTTACCAGGAACATTCAAGAGGGCCTGTTCATCATTGGGTTCTGAAGTGCAGAGTGAGACACTGTGACTGTTGGATGACTTATTCGTACCCTGATCGAGTGGTCCTAGTGATAGCGGATGAGAGGCGAAGGTTGGTCAATACCAATAATAGAGCCCAAATTGAGATCCAACGCTAGGGGGCAATGTTAAGAATGCAAGGTGCTAGAATTCGAGAGTTTGACTCTTCTATTCTTGAGAAACAACAGCGGACTAATGCTTTTTGAGAACAAATGCATGAGGTCAATGATCACCTCGTTCGGATGGTGAGAAAAATGAGGGACCAAACAGAGAATAGCTTGACTGAGTGTGAAGTACTCATGGAAGAAGTGATACAAGTGAACCTACCCGAGGGACGTCAAGGGCATGCAGCCCCTAATGAATCTAAACTGGAACCTAAGAAAGGGCAAGTTGCGCATGAGGGAGATGTGGAATCGGCTGGTTTGGGGATGAATTAAGTTAGAGACTTAAGTTTGTGGTTTTGTACAAGGTAATTCGGGTGTGCTATCGGAGAGTTGAAACGACACGTCGCTTTTCTTGTATTGCTTTTGTTATTAATGTGTTAAGGTTGACGTGTACAGTACTTGTCTTTGCTATGTGTAGTTAAGGTTGATATGTGCAGTACTTTTGTGAACTGGTTTCAGTGGTTATAATATGAACATGTTGTGCTATATGTACTAAGTGTGTCTCATTGTCTTTGGCTTCATGGTTTGGAGATTTATTCTTACTTATATATATACAGCCCTAATTATTCTTGCTTATGTATATATTGCCCTATTTTAAAAGGCATGGATGGTAGACGAGGTCATGGATGTAGACCTAGGCAACAGCATGAACCAACGAATGAAAGAGAATCGATGGCCGATCAAAATCGTGAACCGAGGGCTGAAACAGGGGACCAAGTAGTGACGTCTATACAATGAATGACAGATATTTAAGCATGTTTAGTAAAGCAACAGGGTCAAGCACCTGTTAACTAGCCTAGGAGCCCTGAGATAGGAGAAGGTATAGCCTTAGAGCGCTTTCAAAAGTTTTCTCCACCTAAGTTCTTTGGAGGACCTGATCCCGAAGTAACTGAGAACTGGTTGGAGAAGATGATCAATATTTTTGCGGCCTTGAACTATACAGAGGAGAGACAGCTGTCGTTTGTTGTCTTCCAATTTAAAGGACCAACTCGAGAATAGTGGAATGTTATCAAGGTTAGGTGGGAAAGAGAATAGATGCCGTGAACTTGGATTAACTTTGCAAGGAAATTTAATGAAAAATTTCTCCCATGCTTGGTCCAAGAGAAAAGAGAGGATAATTTTATCAGACTATGTCAGGGAACCTTATGTGTTTCCGAGTATGAAATCCAATTCACTAAATTGTTCACATTTGCCCTGAACTAGTAGTTACAGAGCGAAAAAAATAAGGCGATTTGTGCAGGGATTAAATGTAAAAATTTAGAAAACCCTAGCCGCTGCACAAATAATCACTTTTACGGAAGCCCTTGAGAAAGTTCAGAGGATTGAAAGTACCAGAACTCAAGTAAAGGCTTTCCAGGTAAGGAAAAGAGGTACGCCTAGTAGTAGCCTCGGGCTAAGTGATCGAAATGTACCGCCTCCCGAGGTGGAAAGAGAGGCAAGTGGCGTGAGACTTCTGGGGACACCAAGGGGAGTTTCTTCGAGAGGAGCACAAAGTGGAAAAGGACAACAAAGAGCTGTCTCACAAGGAGGCCAAACACCGACTTTTTGTTTACCTTATGGATACTGCGGAAAGTCGAATCACTCCAAGAACAATTGTTGGCTAAAGGCACGGAAGTGCTTGCAATTCGAGAATGCCGAGTACTAGATTGCTAACTGCCCACACAGACTTTGAGAGAGGAGTGAGACCCAGCGATCAGACAGGTCAACCTCTAAACAAACGAATATAGAAGGGAACAGGCCGAGAGTGCCAGTCAGGGTATATGCATTAGACCAACAACAAGTGCCTAACTCATTTGAGGTGGTAGAAGTTATGATCCCTGTTTTTCATCGTCTGGCTAAAATTTTGATAGGCCTTGGTGCAACCCATTCCTCTGTCAACCCTAATTTTGTGTGTGAAATTGATGTTAAAGCCAAGAGGCTACCATATGACTTGGAAGTTAGAACGCTCACAGGTGACCAATATTTACTCACTAACATGGTGTATAAAACTATGAGATTTGGATTAGCGAGCGAAAATTGGTGGTAAACCTTATAAGCCTAGCAATTAAGATGTATGACGTTATTACAGGAATGGATTGGTTAGCCCGATATCATGCTCGGTTGGATTGTAGAACGAAAGTAGTTGACTTTTGCATACCAGGAGAGACAACCTTAAGGTTGGATGTGAGGGGTACCTTATTCTCATCTACTCTTATTTCTGAAGTTCGGGTTAGAAATTATTGAGTAAAGGAGCACAGGGATATCTAACCTTACTAGTAAACACCCGAAGAGATAAGGTGAAACTGGAAGATATGCTGGTGATAAAGAGTATCTAGATGTTTTTCCTAATGAGCTAGTGTCATTGCCTCCTGAGAGGGAGATAGAATTCAAGATTGATTTGACACCTGAAACCAAATCCATCTCTAAAACTCTTTATTGGATGACACCTACCAAATTTAAGGAATTGAAGTTACAACTGCTGGATTTATTGGAGCGAGAATTTATATATAAGAGTGAATCCCCATGGGGAGCTCCAGTGCTTTTTGTCAAGAAGAAAGATGGGAGTTTAAAATTGATTGTGCATCGATTATCGGGGGTTAAATGCGGTGACCGTTAAGAATAAATAACCTTTACGCCACATTGATGAATTGTTTGACCAATTACAAGGGACCGTTGTATTCTCTAAATTAGATCTCAGACAGGGGTACTATCAATTAAGAATGAAGAAGGAGCATGTGCCAAAAACTGCTTTTAACTCTAGATATGAACATTGTGAGTTTGCAGTGATGCCTTTTGGATTAATCAACGCCCCCGCAGCAATGGATTTGATGCATTGGGTTTTTAAACCCTATTTGGACTAGTTTGTAATGGTATTCATTGATGATATCTTGGTTTATTCGAAAACTAGAGAGGAACATGAGCAACATTTGAGGGTGGTATTACAAACCCTGAAAGAGCATCAATTATTTGCTAAATTTAGTAAATGTGAGTATTGGTTGAAGAAAGCATCCTTTCTAGGCCATATAATTTCAAAATATGGAATTATTGTGGATCCGATTGAAGTAGAAGTTGTTGTCAAGTGAAAATAGCCAGAGAATCCTACTGAGGTTCGTAGTTTTTTGGATCTAGCAGGGTATTATTGTCGATTTATAAAAGATTTCTCAAAAATTGTAGGACCTCTAACTAATTTGAAGAAGAAGCATGACAAATTTGTTTGAGACACTAGGTGTGAAACCAGTTTTCAAGAGTTCAAGAATCGGTTGACCATGGCACTAGTGTTAGCTCTGCCAAATGGGAAGGATAGTTTCGTTGTGTATACAGATGCCTCGAGGGAATGTTTAGGGTGTGTGTTTATGCAAAATGGAAACGTAATTGCATTTGCCTCTCGAAAGTTAAAAGCTCATAAGCAAAATTATCCGACCCATAATCTAGAATTAACTGCTGTTGTGTCTGGCGATATTACTTGTATGGGCTGATTTTTAAGGTATACATTGATCATAAGAGTCTTAAGTATTTATTCTTCCAAAAGAAATTGTACTTGAGATAGCATAAATGGATGGAGGTTATGAAGGATTATGAGTGTACTATTAATTACTATTTTGAAAAAGCTAATATAGTGGCAGACTGTGATAGCCCCACCTCTCCCTAGGGCGTAGTCAAGGGTTTGGCGGATTGCCTGCCCAACTCTCGTCAGGACTCAGTCACGCATCATGAAATTTATAAATAACCTCAATAATAAAAGCTCCGTATCAATTACAACCTTCAATGTGTACACTCATGGGCCTGCAATGCCCACACCATCTATAAATACAGTCAAGGAGTCAAACTTGCAAAAATCAAACCAATCAAGCCAGTTAGACATCTATGGAGTGCTCGCGTGAGTAACTAACAAATTTAGATAAAATCTAGGCCTTCTCCAATTCAACCTCTTATGTTCCCATCCCTATAAGGAAAACAAATTCATAGAATGAGTTAAAAGCCCAGTGAGGTTCCAAGAAAACAGGCAAGTAAACTCGCATACATGATATTATTCACAGAATATAGGAAAACAAGTCATACTCAAGCAGACCGTGACATATGGCTTAGTAATCATGTAACCAGGTAGATCATGCATTAATATATGGTAAAGAACATATTTTGTGACAGCCTCACCTTACCCTAAGGCAAACCAAAGGGTTCGGCGGACCGCCTGCCCAACTCTCGCCGGGACTCAGACATACCTCAAGACAAAAATCGAAATAAACCCACAAGAACAAGCATAATATCAATTCCAAACTTAAAGCAAAACTTATATACATTTCTATCCCAAAAGGGAGTACAATCTCAAATATACAAGGGTTCTCAATACTTCATACATCCAGCCCGCCACACGCTAGGGTGAGAACCATTACAAAAGAATCCAAAGAACTAGACTAAACTAGTCTATACTGAGCTCTCGTCCTAGCTCGCATCCCCTGTTAAGGAAAACAAAACTAACGGAAGAGCTAAAAACTCAGTAAGGTTCCAAACACATAAACAAACAATGAGTTCAATACATTAACCATAGATAGCAAGTAATTCAAGAAACATGACAATATAAAGCAATAACAACATTCATTAAAAGGATACGTGCTCACATGGAGCCATTCATTCATTCATTCATTCTCATTTCATTTCCTTATTCCTCCAATCGTTTGAAAATGCATTTTGATAAGTAAAACCCTTCATTTACATTGACATTCGTTCATTCATTTCATTTCACCCCCTCCTGGACGTTGGCCAGGCTCCACCAGACTACAAGGTAATACTCGAGTATACCAAACGTTCACCCAAGGTCACTAAATCACCCGATCGAGTCCGCTTCTGGCTCGAGTCGATCAGTAACGAAGGGCAGGGCCCAGTTCAGCCAAGAGACTTACATTCATGCATATATAATCATTCAATCATTGAAAGTTTCACATTCATTTAGGTCGAGTGCGATAAAGTACACACTCGCCTAGAAAACTCATTTTAAACAATCATTGAAAACATTTAACATGTTATCATTCATTCATAACATGTCATATAATCAAGATCAAGCCACATAGTCAATGAAAATATAACAAACAAGGAACACTCACCTATTACAGCAAAAGAACGCCTAAAGGAACCCTCCGGGTAATACCCTCAATCACCAACGAACCCTAATAATAACCAAGAGAAAATATTACAGCTAAACCATCCAAAGTTTAGGTGAACCAAAGAAAATCCGAATAACTGCTATTACAAAGTATAAGTATAGTTTTGGAAGTGAAAAGAGTACATTTAAACCAAAGGACATGAGTAAAATATTTGTAAAACTTATGATCGCTCGTAAAACTTTGAAATCTCCATTTGAGTCGAAGAAACGAAGAAAACGTATTTCTATTAGTCGTAAATTTCATTTTTCCAAGGGTACAAGTTATATACCTCTAATAAAGAAGATTTGAATGCCTTAGATGATTCAAATTAGTTTCATCCTCAACCCTTACTCAAGTCGCGAGTACATCTACCTAGCACTCGGGTGCAAATTTGGGCAGCACGCCCTTTGTATTTACCTATTTTCCAGCCATTTATGGCTTTATTATTTTTTTCAACCCAGCCCAAATTCACACATAAACAATGTTAACACAATAGCCCTTCAATTAGGCTCAATGTCATCCAAATACAAGGTAATTCTAGCAAGTAAGCTTCACTTGGAATTTCGAAAATGGTGGCTAAAAGCTAAGTACAAGTCTTGACCGTTTTAATTAAGGTAACTTGTTAAAAGAGTAAAACTTTGAGGAAAGGAGAGATACATTAGCAAGAGAAGTTCAATAGGGATACATTTGAAGTCAAGGAAGTGAAAAAATCAAGGTAAGAGGTTGGAAGTAGGCCGTCCGAGGTATTAAAGTCAAGAAGCCCGTTTCTCTGCTTCAGGAATCTACCGAGATGAATAGTAACAGTAAAGTTTAAAAATTCACAACTCGAGTTCCACAAGTCAAAAAATTCTGAAAGTTATACCGTTGTAAAATAGATTTTTAGTACTACCACATCCCAGAAGACACTTTTCAGAGATTCAAATCACAAATAGGCCAAATATTCGATCCAAGGCAAAAATTCATTTTTCCGAAAAAAACAGGACATTCAAGCAGGGCAGCCTACTTTGAGGAGTCACGGACAGTAGTACACATAGAGGAAAAATATGAAAATTTTCCAGAACAAAGGTCCATGAGTCTAGTTTCAAATGCTACTGACGGCACCTCAATTAGATTTTTTTACACCAAGATATAAGCATTTTACTGAGACTAGTCAGTGAAATCCGAAAATCTGGAAACTCCTTTTTTTCTTGTGAAAAACTCCTTTTTCTCTTTTAAAACCACAAGACTTTTATTCAAACCACCCATACACTTAAGTATGACATTTATACCAGAAATTTTAACATAATTTAAGTATTAAATTTCAACAAAAACCAAAGGTGAAACTCAGCTCTTCCTCTCTCCCATTTCGGACAATTTCAAGCTTTCACAAGAGTTACTTCAACTTTATTGCTGCCAATCTCACCTCTAAGCCAGCAATTTGCTACCAAGATCAAAGAAAACATGCTACATATCATACTAAACAAGAAATATAACATTTATAGCATGACTTCCTAGTGGAAACTCCTCAAAAATTCACACTAAAAAGCTGTAAATGGAGCTCATGTTTCTCCCTCGGTCAAATCTAGAAATTTCATTTTAACAATCACCAGCTCACATGGATGCTATATTTACACCAAGCTTCATCTATCAAAAGGGATTCAAGGATTCCCTAGCAACTTGCAGCAAAACAAGAGCCAAAATCTAGAAAACAAAAGGTCATTCCTAGTTCAATCCAAGCTGGAAAATTTCCAGCAATAAAGCAAGTCTCTACAACCTGTTTCTACTTCAATCCAACCTCAAATAAACATACATCAAAAGCCCTCTAAAGTATGTGAAAGAAATTGAAGTTCCAAATCATGTTACCTTTAAAACAAGCTAGAACTTAACTCCCCAGTTTTGGTCCTTCTACTCGATCAAGCAAGTTGGAAATGGAAGTAAGACACAAGCTTCCTTTCAGTTTTCTCTCTCTCGTTGCTCTTGGCTGAAGTGGAAGCAAAATGTGAGGACCCGCAAATTTCTTATGTTTTTCCTCAAAAATGACTTTTATTTAAAAATTATTATTTATTAAAGCCTCCTACCCAATTATTCCACAATAAGTGCAGATAAACCTAGAAAGTAGGGTTTCACTCTTCGTTTTCAAGATGGGAGCAAAATTAGGGTTTCGCAATTTTCCGCCGGATGAATTTTCGGTATGGAGCAAGGATCAAATTTGGTGATTAAAAGTGACTTTTAAGTGGGAAATAATATGTGATTAGGAGCAATGATATAAAGTTAGTGAATGGGAAGCAAAAACCCTAGTACGTGTGTTTTTAAGAAAAACAGCGCGAACCGGCGGGTCCCGCGCACTACCGATTGAACGCACCAATTGACCATCACTTTCTTACCATACAAGTTTATTGATATTTGAGCAAAATATCCTCTTAATTGTCAGCTTGTTTGACCGAAAATTAGAGGCTAGAAATAGCAAGGAAAGAAAGAGAAAAATGAAAGGTGGAGGTGGCGACACTTGTCGCCATCCTAGAGTTTCTTGGCCAAGTGAGTAACTAACCTTCTTAAACCAATTTTCTGTACTTTCCCTTCATTATTTCTGCTCCATAGCCGACCAAAGAGAGAGAGAAAAGAGAGAACAAGAACAACTTTCTTCTTCTTGAATCTTAGCAATCCAAGTGACAAATCAAATTTCCAAACCGGTTAAAGTGCTAATTGTGAGTTGGGAAGCTAGAGGAACTAGAAATTTTCAAAGGAAGTGGAGTATCACTCTTCCAAGCTTTGTTTTTGAGGTACTAAATCTGATCATGGTCCTTGATCTTTTAAATCTTGCTTTAAGATGTTATTTAGCTTAAGTTTTGGCTTGATTTCAAGATGTGCAAGTAGTTGTGATGATTATTGGATGAGATATGCAAGTTAGGGTTTAATAATTTTCTGCCTAAACTTGTTGTATAGTTAGTATATGTTGTATATAAGGTTATATAAGGGGCTTTGGTAGTGATTGAAACAAGAAATTTGAGAAAGTTTCATTGAAGACCAAAAATTCCAGAATCTGGAAAATTTGTTCCCCTTTCTGTCCGGTTTTGTAGCCCTATTTTAGAGGCCTAATTGTCCTTGGCTTAAAACATGAAAGTTGTAGCCAATGACATTTTATAGGTGCCTGTAAAATTTCAGGTCAATCGGAGTAGTGTAGAATGAGATAAGCCGAAATTACTATTGCTGTTCTGGGTTCATCAGGATGTTAGAACTGCGTCTGAAATGGGTTGTTTTGCCTGGAATTGTTTTGGATTTGGGTGTTGAGGTCTTCTTATGAAATGTATCCCTGTTTCTAAGCTTTCGGATGGCTTTGGAATTTCTGGATTTGGCCTTGTGTAGGCTGAGTTATGATGTTTGTATTAGAATACGGTTTGTGACCCTGTTTTGCGATTCTGGTATAGTGTCTTGCATTTTTTACCTTGTTACCTTCAAAAATGGACAAGGTTTCCTTCTTCAACATTGTAGCCCCTTAATTCCTGAATATTTCTGTAAAATTTCAGGTCAAACGGATTAGCGTATTCTGAGTTATAGACCGAACACTCAGGCCTGTTTTAGACATTAGTTTGTGTACGTTTTGAATTTCAGCTTCTGACCGTGGGTTTTCCGTTTTGATCCCGTACGATCTGGGTGTCAACTCCTTCGTAAGAAATGTAGATATTGGTCTCAGCTTCGAAACGGTATAAAGTGCGTCGAAATCCGAGTTCCGTAGCTTCCGTTATGACCAAAACAAGATTGATCGTCAGAACTGCCTTGTATCTGGACAGTTCTGACGGGTACTTTGGCACTCAATTTTCGTTCTGTTCTGAGTGGATTCAGGTCTTGGCCAAAACATCAAAGTTTTAGCCTTATGTCTCAGCTTTCTAATGCCTTTGGAATTTCCTGATTTGGACTTGTGAGCTAGAAGTTATGGTCCAGTAAACAGACCCTGTCTGTCATTCAAAGTGCAAACTTCTGGTACCGTTTTCCATGATTTCGACTTGTGTTGATTCGGATCTAGTTTAAGGTGTCTTCATGAGAATCGTAGGCCTTCCTCATAGCTTCGAAACGGTGTCTCGTTCACCTTGATCCGATATTCCTAGCCTAACCTTTGATCAAAACGGTTTGAGATGGCCGATTTGGCCGTTTCCGTTTGCCGTTCCGCGCGAGCGCGTGTGCCGATTTTTGCCGTTTTGCTTGTTTTGGATCTGTTAGTAGCCGTTTGTGATATAATGTGGTAAAATCTTCTATTTCAGACAGTGGTGAGCTAGGCGGAGCCGGTGGGGCCCACTACTAGCGAACACGCGCGAAGCGATTTTGCTTTAGTACTACTTTTGGTATTTTGAGTAAGTATTCAGGCCGCTCTTGTGTGTTCGTTCCTTATGTGTTTCGATTTGTATGAAGAGGGTACCTAGGCGAGGGTGTACTTTATCGCACTCGACCTAGACCCTAATCTGCGCATATTTCTATACATGGCTTGTGTATATGAGCAATTTTGGAACTAAAACCCTTGAGCTTGTGGCTCAGGGTAACTTTTGAATAATTTTGTGAAATTTGTGAGTTTGGGGCTGATCTCAATACCTCGAGGGACTATTCGAGCCGGTTAGGGCTTGGTCGAAGTCAGTCCAACTTGGATTGAGGTCACCAAGTTTGTGAATCCGGTTCACCGAGTTGTGAACCAAGTTTGTGACCCGAGCTTGTGACTCAAGCTCAAGTTTGTGATTTCGTTCGCCCGGGCAAATTTGTGAGGTGACTGGCCAGTGAGGGTGATAAGGTGTTTGGTGGGTGTACAAGTGAAGTTTCTACGGACCTTATTTATGGTCGACGGAGTGCCGACAGGAGATCACGCGTGGCAAATGACTTGGCTTTGGAGCCACCTGTATCCTTATTATGTGATGTTATTTTTTTTGCTTTTGCTTTACTCTTACTGTGCAATTGTTGTTACGTGAGATTTAAGCTTTTGCCCCTGTTTACTTACTAAGCATATAGCTTACCCCTTTCCTTTTGTTTTCCTTAGCAGGGGCCGACGCGGGGACTTTTGACACATACACTAGTATAGTTAGGTTTGATTGTAACAGTCAGACAGTTAGGATGTTTGTTTTTGTTTTGGTGGTTTGTATAAGAACCCTCCATATGGTCTACCTTCTGCTGGTCGTTATTCTAATGTATTAGAGTGGTTTGACTCGATACTTTTGAAGGTGTAAATAAAACTCTTTTGGCGTTAGATATCTTGTGAATAGTATGCTTGTAGGTTTATTGAATTTTATTGTTTTAAAATTTTGAGTCCCGGCGAGAGTTGGGCAGGCGGCCGCCGAACCCTTTGGTTCACCTTAGGGGGAGGTGGGGCCGTCACACAAAACAAGAGAAATTTCTTTATTTTCTCTCAAGCTTCTCTCGGATGGAAGGTTGGAGCAGGACACAAATCTTTCCTCTCAACTCTCTCTCTCGGCCAAAGTAGGACAAAATAAGTGACCAGCCTTGTTTGTCTTTGTTTTTCTTTCTCTCGGTGGTTGAGCAAAGAAAAGAAACAAGAGGAAGTAAATTTGGCTTAGTCAACTTGCATGCTACTTGGTCAAAAATGGAGGCAATGGAGAAAACTTATCTCTCTCGGTTGAGAAATTGGAGCAAGACAAGGGAACAAAAAATCCTGCAGCTTTCCTTGACTTTTTCCTACTCTCTTGGCTGGAAGAAATGAAGAAGAAATATCTCTCACCTTCCCTCTCTCTAGAACCGGCCAAAGCAAGAGAAAAGAATGAGGAATAGGGCTGTATGAAGCTTCAATTGGATAGACATAACTCTAGTCTTGATCAAGGTTGGTCAAGAATTATTCTAACAATTACTCCTCACTTTTATATTCTCATGTTATGTTCCGACTAATTTCTTATTCTAGTGTTAATTTCTATAAAGGTTGATCCAACACTAATATAGGGTACATCCAAGTTATTTAATCACAAGAAACAAGTAACAAGTAAACACAACACCTTCAATTCTAAAACAAAAGCATGAAATACCCAATAAATTTCGGGCTCTCACACATTTGTGTCAAAAGAATATAGGCTGCTCTGAGGAGCATGGTCCACAGCTGCTTGTCCGAGGTCCGTTGACTCTCCGTCAACCAGGAAATTATAATGTCCGTAAATCACCACTAAATGTCAATCTCTGTCCACCGATCATCCCCTTACCGGGCCCGAATACCAAAAGTACCCATGGTTTGTCAATCTCCTCGACCAAACCCTTTATCGGCTCAATTTGACCAACTAGCCATAGGGTTGGGTTTATAGCCTCAGATGTTCAGGTATTCAAGATCTGGCTTATAGCCCCAAGTAGTCAGGTATTCAAGAGTGGAGTCGTTGGTTGTTATCCAACGCTCACGCAGTTAATGATTGGAGACATTAGTTGTCACTTAACGCTCCATATTCACAAATATCAGAGTTCAAGTCATGAATTCCAGTCAGGAGTAAACAGGTTAGGAACTTGTCCTTTACCCAAGGTTGCCCAACTTACCCAACTGCTCTGAGACTGGTCTAAAACAAGAGGTCCAACGAGGGCTCAATTTATCCGTTACCGACCTACATTCACGCATACGCATGAGTAACCCAAGTTTTCACTTACCCGACGTTTCGGATAAGGGTCCAAGGGTCTAGTTCAACCGCTGCAAGAGGAATGCAGCCGGTCTACAATTCAACCGCTGCAAGAGGAATGCAACGGTCTACAATTCCATACACATAAACATGCAAATCTGCATGCAAGATTAATTATTTCAAGTTCACGAAGGTCGAGTGCACATAAAGGCACACTCACCTAGACAAGATCAAGTCACAAGTAAACTCAGTATATCATGTTTTCAAGCATTTTAAGTATTTCAAGTCCAGATACAGGTTACTTGTAAGTTAAATTGCTGGTACATGCATGAACAAGATATCAAAAGTTTAGTCGAATTAGGTCAAATGTTATAAAGTACACACTTGACTATGAAATAAAAAATCATGCACCTAGCAATTTCTAGAAACAATTAGCACGAAGCATGCAGTTAGAACACTCACCACGACAACAAGCTTAAGTGCTTGCCTCAGGAGCACTTCCGGCCTCACCTTCAAGTCCTAAAATCAAGTATGTAAAATGCCATGAAATCCACTACTTCAAGCTACCATATTCAAAGGAAAACACTTCCAAACCAACCAAGTTATCTCAACTCCAATTATAAAACCAAATTCAAAATGGTTCTACAACTTCAACTTGAAGCTGGAAATAAAAGCATGAACAACTTTTGAAGAATAGATTTTTCTTCAGTTTTGCGCGATGCTATTTGAAAAATCATATCTCAAGCTTATTTAGTCCAAAATTTATAAACTTTATACCATTGGAAAATACACTCAAAGGATTACAATTTCCCAGCATATACATTTGTAAGATTCTATCCACAAATCAGTCAAATTTTAGTCTCAAGTTACTGCTTCATCTGGTAGAAAAGCAAAACAGGTGTGGAAATTCAGTCAACTTTGGAAAGTCACGGATATTCATAGGAATTGAGAAAACTTTCACTATTTTAAAAGTCACAGATATTCTCAAGTTGCTAACGATAATTGCTCCTATGAACTTTTTCACTGTTTTAAGGCGAGTGTGTACTTTATTTCACTCGACCTATTAAAATGACAAATTTCTACCGTTCAACCGATTTATCAATTACCGATTTACCATTCAACCGATCTACCGTTTACCGATTTATTTGATTACCTGCTTAGTTGATTACTTGATTGCCGTAAATTCCGTGTTCATATGAAATTATGACATATTTCTTACGTGTTTAAGTGTTAAGTGTTACCTATAATTGCTCTTACGAAATTGTCACTGTTTTAAGGCAAGTGTGTACTTTATCTCACTCGACCTACTAAAATGACAAATTTCTACCATTCAACCGATTTACCGATTTACTTGATTATTTGCGCATGTTGTAAGCTTTAAGCAGAACTGGCCCTGCCCTTGGTTACTAACCTGCTCGAGTCAGGACTGGGCTCGGTCGGGTAGGTTGACCGTTTCGGTATACTCGAGTATTACTACTGGAGGGATAAGATGATTGCTAGACAAATCGAGGGGATCTGAAGTTATAAGGTGAAGTTGACCGAAATGGTTCCATTGGAACACCGTATCCTTCAATATGTGTTTATTTCTGTATAATGATAACTGTTTCATGTTAATGTGCCAATGTGAAACCTTGAATCATACATGTATTATGCTCAAATTACTTGATTTAGTAGAATAGCTAGAGTATCTTGGAACCTCACTGGGCTGTTTAGCTCATTCCACGTTTTTGTTTTCCTTAACAAGGTTCAAAACCGAGAGTGCTCGTGAATAGTACTAAATTGTTTTCTTTTGGAGACTTTAAGTTGTATTATAGTGGATGGCTGTAGTACATATTCTTTTAGATTGTATTTAAGTTTGAAGGTTAACTAATTGCAAGTATGAAATGTTTTGGAGTACTTTAAAAATATATATTGAAATTATTTGAAGTATTCCTAGTTTTGAACCATGAATTGTAGTGAGTCCCAGCGAGAGTTGGGCAAGCGTTCCGTGGATACCCTTGGGTTCGCCCTTGGGAGAAGTGGGAACGTCACAGTTGGTATCAGAGTTTAAGTTTCAGATCTTTGTAGTGTATCTTAGGCTTAAAAGTTTTGGATGCCGGACTGTGGGTCTAGTTTGAAAGTTAAGTGATCGCTTGTAGGGATAAAAATCAGAGCCGTTTCGCGTGGTATCTGCGCGGGGTGAGCTTGAGCCAAGTGGTATTATGGTTCTTATTATGTGAATGAGTAAAAGCTTAAGTACTCTTCTAGATTGTAAGCTGTGAATCATGAATGTGATAGGTATAAACCCTTCATCTTGATATTTGAAAAAAATTAGATATGTATGTTGGGTAGGAATCTTAACTTGGATGATTTACACTTGGGAGCGTACGGCTTGAGTTGTGAATTATCTTATTTCGGATTCTTGTACTCGAATACTTAAGAGTTGAGGGCAATGTTAAGGACTTGAGATCTCCATTTGTGGGGAATAAGAACGAATCGATATTTCACATGAATAGTTATAGGAAACCAATAGTCGTTTGGCTAAGATGGCATAATAATTAAGAGAGAGTGTGACAGCCCCACCTCTCCCTAAGGCGAACCAGAGGGTTCGGCGGGCCGCCTGCCCAGCTCTCGCCGGGACTCACTCGCTCACTACAGTCCTCAAACAAATATAAGATAAATCTCAATATAACTCAAATGAATTACAAGATAAATCTCAAATATTACATCAAATTCTCCAATAAATAATTACATATCAAAAGCGAAGCGTCCATGCTTCCACTGCGCCACTCTGATCCATGATCCAACTATTATACAAGAGGAAGTCCAAATTCAAAGTACACATGAGATAATTCATCCGATCACAGGAATAAGTACTACAAGCCTTCCTTCGCCTTGAGCCCTGTGGAGGGGAATAAAATAATTTTGGGGTGAGCTAGAAGCTCAGCGAGTAACCAGTAAAATCAGTAATCAAATCGGTTTAACAATAGTTCATTTCAATGATGTCATAAATCAATGATGTCATGAATCAATGATGGAGTATCAATAATTCAAGAAACATTTACAATGGAAAGCGATAGCAACATTCATTAAAAGGATACGGGCCCACATGGAGCCAAATATTCGCGCGCTCGCTCGTTCTCCTGCCATTTCCCCTTATTCCTCCAATTATTTGAAAATTTCATTTTGTGAATAAACCCTCGTTTGTTCGTTCATTTGTTCATTTCATTCACCCTTTCCTGGACATTGTCCAGGCTCCACCAACCTCCACCAACCTACAAAGGTAATACTCGAGTATACCAAAACGTTCACCCAGGTCACCATATCGCCCGACCGAGTCCGCTTCTGGCTCGAGTCGATCGGTAACAAGGGGCAGTGGCCAGTTCAGCCAAAAGGCTTACATTCGTGCGCAACTAACATTTCAATTATTAAATCCTTGAAAATTGCACAGTTATTTAGGTCGAGTGCGATAAAGTACACCCTTGCCTAGAAAGCTCGTTTTGGAAATCATTAAAAGCACTTGACACGTTATCAATCAATAATACAAGTTATGAAGTCAAGAAGCATTTAACAAACAAGGAACACTCACATGTAAGCACGCATGATATGCAAGAAAACAGTTCAAAAGTAACTTTGGAAACAGTTCAAAAGTAAATAATGCAGGAAACGGTTCATAAATAACTTTAGAAATAGTTTGAGGTCACTCACCTCCATGGCTCAGAAATCATCCATCATATAACATTGTCTTGCGCAAATCCAAGTCTTAGATCACAAACTCAATGCAAACAAATCCCTTCAAAGTTCGGACAACACTTCCCCTGAATTTGCTAACTTTTTCAGCCATCATGGCTTCATTATTTATTTCTTCAGCCAGTCCCAAAGTCACACGAAATATAAATTCTTCACAGCGGCCGTTCAAGAGGCTCCCAATAGTACAGGTACAATTCAAGCTCTAAAATATTCCAATAAGCACAATAAGACTCGATTACAAGTCATAAACCAATTCCAAATACCACCAAAATAGGGCTCCATAAGAATGTATAAGCACTAGAGTAACCCAGGAAAAAAAATAGTTTTTGACGTCATTTTGCGGTAATGGCACCAAAGGCGCTACGATTGTCGGATGAAGGTGCAAGATACACCGTTTCGAAGCTAAGAAGTAGGGCTACAATATTACAGAAGGTCACTCAACCCAGTTTCGAGTGTAACCAGGTCAAAAATGCAAGATACTACACCAGAACAGTAAAAACAGATTCACAGAACGCATTCTAGCGGAAACATCATAAATCAGACTACCTAAGTCCAAATCCAGAAATTCCAAAACCAGATGAAATATAAGAAACAGGGCTACATTTCATCCGAAGACGTCAACAACCAATTCGGAAGCAATTCCAGCCAAAATAACCAATTACAGGCGCAATTCTTACATTCGGGTAAAACCAGGACAGCAAGGGTAATTTCAACTTTTCTCATTCTACGCTACTCCGATTGACCTGAAATTTTGTAGACACCTCTAAAATGTAATTCCCTAAAACTTTCATGTTTTAAGACAAGGCCAATTCGGCCTATAACTAGGAGCTATAAATTCGGGCAGAATGTATTCATCATAACCCTAACTTTCCAAAATTTCTTCCAAAACAGAAATTGGTTACAATTAACCACTTTTCCCACCTCCTAGAGTCATTATATACCATTTCCAATCATCATAGATAGCCACACAATCATGCTCATATTAAAACAGAAAAATCCCCAAAAATAATAAAACTTCATCACTTCAACCACAAATCAAGAAATAATCCATAAACTTGCATCTCATACTACCACTAATCATGATTTAAGCATCAATTAAGGGAGGAGGGTGGTTCTTCACAACTTACCTTAGAAACAAGAGAGAGGGAGCAATAGGTTCTCTTAGCTTTCCAAATAACTCCACAAATCAACTCACAAACACTAAGTGAAGAGGTTTTATGGAGAGATTGCAAGATTAAATGGTTAGATTGTTGAACTTGAGCAAGATTGAAGCCAAAATTTGAAGAGTTTTCTTTCTTTTCTTGCCTTGAAGAAGTCGGCCAAGAGGAAGACAAAAATGAGGAATTTTGGTGAATTTTTAGTTATTTAAGTCAATTGGTAAGACATGGAATAGTAGTCAAATGGTCCACCCAATAGCCAAGTGACACTTGTCACTTAATTTAATGCTTGCCTAACTTTTGTCTCTCTCATACCAATCCACTTAGCATCCTTTACTTATCTCTTAACACCCGATAAATTAATTCCAGTATCCAAAACTTAACCTAGTTGGCCGAATTTTTCCGAACTTTTCGCACTAGTGGGTCCCACGTCCGGTATATGCTCTTAATTTCTCAAAAACTATCCGATACTAGAAAAATCATCCAAAAACTATATTTACTCATAAAAATTATTTTCCCAATTTCTCACATCAATAAAATGTGGAAAAACGTGCAATTATAAAAAAAAATAAAATCGAGTACTTTAAAACAAAATTACAGGCTCTCACACTTATACTTTTCGGGGCGTCACAGAGAGAGGTAGAGAAAGATTAATGGATGGTCCTATGTAACTCAATAGGATCTTAGTGTTTGATATGAGTCAGAAATGAACGAGAAGATTAGACCTACTAGTGTTTTAAAGGATTGACTTAGTTGGGTACCTAGTAAGGTTCTCTCCTGTGAAAATTTTAATAATTGTTCTACATGTATCTTGTGATTGGTCCTATGGACATGTTTCAGTTTTTATGAACGTTTGAACTTCCAAAATATTACGTTGGTTATTCTTGAGGTGACATGAACTCATTACCTAATTGTTTTAATTGAATAAAAGCACTTTCAATTTTTTCTTGACCATTATTATATGTAATTATATGCCTGCTATTCCTTTTCCCGAAAATATCTAAATATATGTATATACATTTTGAACTCGCCTAAGAATTGAAAATCATGCAGAGCTTAGGCTCGGATTTTTTCTTAAGAATAAGAATGAATATTTGCTGTGAATTGGAGAGTAAAAATGACAGAGCTTTATGTACCATTAAAGTTAGCTCTCGAATTAGAGGTAAAGGGTGATAAAGGTGTTGGATCGAAGTTTATGCATATATGAACTTGCATGTTTACTTATCTTTCTTAAAAGTGTTTTCTAGAGTATACGTTTACTCAAACGCAACTCTTAACTCAAAACTTTGGGAGGATTTTTTGAAATATCCTCCATGTATATGTTATTTTATTATATATGTGTTTTAATATCCACGCATTGAGTTGCATGATTAATCTTCTTAAACGTATTTGAGGAATTTGCAATATGTATTGATGATGGTGGCAAAACACATTATTTGAAATTTCTTACTAAGAAAATTTAGTTTCTGATCATGAAGAAAAGTTTATATCTTTAACCCTAATTTTGAAATTTTAAATCGTATTCTGTCACATACATATCCAAAATATATTAAAACCCTCGATTTTATCTCGTATCATTTGGGAGGACCTTGTATATGTTACTTGAATGATTGTATTCAATATGTCAAACCATATTTTTTCTTGGTATCAGCTTTAACCCTAATTTTGAAATTTTAAATCGTATTCTGTCACATACATATCCAAAATATATTAAAACCCTCGATTTTATCTCGCATGTTATGATTGACTTAATTTGGACAAATTAAGTTCGAAAATTTTGGTAAGCTTAGTCTTCTATTAAAAATATATCATTCTATTCGAGTTTTGAACTACAAGATTGAATCTTTTAAACTGGAGTTTTAATTGACCCTGGACCCAATTATTCTTGTATAAACCCTAATTTCATGAATGGTATAAGTCAAATGTGATCGTTTGTCCTACGACTTGGAAGTAAAATGCCTTTTGGGGAAATTAAAGTTGATTGCTAATTGGATGAATGGAAATTGCGAGATATGGGTTGGAAAATGTAAGTTGTTGATCGATTTGATAAATATAACTCTTAAGAAATATGATATTATCCTAAGTGTGAATTTCGAGGACGAAATTCTTTTTAAGGAGTGAAGGATGTGAGGACCAGAATTTTTACTTATTTTAATCATATTTTAATGGCTTAATTAATTATTTATTCACCTGTTTTCTCCGAATAATTTATTTCAACCATTTTAAATCCATTTACATGAAACAATGTCTCACTTGCATTTTTAAAACATTTCATTAGAAAAATTTATTTTTCGAAGGCTCGTTCGGTAAGAAATAACGAGTACACATTTTTCGAGGTAAATTCGATCCGAGAGTGCATTAGTCTTGGAGAATTAAGAATGAATAATCATAGACTAAGAAAAGTTAATTGAGGCATTAGTGGTGAATGAGTCAAAAAAATTTCGCTTTATCGCGCGTGTGTGGCGGGTCCACTTCTCCCTAAGGCGAACCAGAGGGTTGGCGGGTCGCCTGCCTAGCTCTCGCCAGGACTCACGCAAGGAAACCGACTAAACCCTTTCCACGTATAATTTAAACCAAAACAAAATTCGTCACCCGAACAAGCCAAACCTTTAAACGACCAGAATACTAGGAACACATTAACTTCAGAGATAACATTGCCATTGGACGTCCGAACGTTCACTCTTAAGTACACCTCCCACCAGTTTAACACAAAACTACATTTATACACTACAAACCACAAAGTGAACTCATAAAGTTCAAATACATTCATACAAGCCAAAACTTAGGGTTTGCACTTTTCCAGCTTCAAGTGACAACCCAAGACAAAAGATACATAGTCCTATTCGAAATAACATTTACAAAAGCTAAAGGCAGACTTCAAGTCTCTCGAATGCCAAAACCTGTTCAGGAAAACAAATAACGTGGGGGGAGCTAAAGCTCAGTGGTGCCCCAAACATGCAATCATATAAAACAAATAGCAAATAATAACCCCAAGCTTAAATTCAACAAGTAGGAAGCATTTAACAGCACAGAGTAGGATACAGGGCTCTCAGGAGCCATTTTCCACGAACTTGATCAAAATTAATCGCAGTTGACCCTCTGTCAACTCTCACTATCTAAAGTCCATGTAGATTCTTTTTTTTTCCTTAACACGCTCCAACCAACTTACTCCCACCGGGCCCGTCCTTCACACGAGAGAGTTTGGTATTACTCGAGTATACCTTTTATAGCCTAGTCGAGGATTCACCCAACGACGTCATGCAAGTGGTTACCAAGTCAGGATAAGAGGCCCTCTCACCCTAAGGTGTGGTACATTCCCCTGCCTGGTGGTTTAGTTGACGAGTCCACGCTCCAGTCAACAGTTGCAAGGTTTTTGGTACTTGAGTTAGGATAAGAGGCCCTCCCACCCTCAGTGTGGTACATTCCCCACTCAGTACTTAACTAGTGCAAGCAAGATATTCGAGAAAACATTTCAAGCATTTCACCACTCGAAAGGGCTAGTGCGATAAAGTACACACTGCCCACTTCGATGGATCAGGAAAACCACATTCCAATTATCACATACAGTCAAGAAAGCACTTTAACAAGTTAATCATAGAACAAGCACGGACACTCACCCAAAAGTGAAGCTCAAAGGTCAAGCTGGGAATCGAAGTCCACGTCCTCGCTAAACCCTAAAAACGTTTTAACTATAATTTTCACTATACAAGTTCTTATTTTATATATAAAAGATTATCTGGTATATAACTAGTTCATTTCCTCGAAATAAATCAACAATTCTCTTAAAAATTAAAACTAATAAAAGTGATAGAATATTTCGTATGGTTTCTTTAAAGATACCTTTCTTTCTAGAGGGTAACTAAAACCAATTTAAATCAAACAAGTTTTCTTGCCGAACAAGTTTTCTATGCCTTTCAATTAAAATTATAAAAATCTAGTGTTTTTAACAATTTCCCTCTAAAACAACTAGCCAGGAAAAATTTTATGAAAAATTTAGAGTTTGGAAGTTAGTGCAATTATTTCTTAAAAGTAATAAAGCTAGTGTAAGCAAAGAAAAGAATCAACAAGTTAGCAAGGGTTCAAAAGTCCCGACACTCGAGTTTTAGCATTATCGTACTATACTCAATTTCTATAGCTCGATACTAGGACAAAATACTTCAATAAAGCCTGGTCAAAAGTTCTCGAATTCAAAGGACCCAAAACGGACTTCACGATTCCAATTCATTTGCACATTATATTCCAAGTCGCCAATATAGCAAAATCGCAATTCAAACATCAATTTCACTAGGGCTTCGTCAATCATTAGCCCTAGGTCTCAACAGATTCAATTCTAATCAAAATTAAACCAAGAAAGTCCAAGATATCAAAACAATTCCAAATCACAATTCATGGACCTTCCAAGTACATTTCGGCCAAACCACTTAAACAATTCCACCAAAAATTTAACTCTTGTAAAAATTACTCAAATGGCCAAGAGCTTCATCAATCATTAGCTCTTGACAACAAACAATCACTTCCTACTACAATTCAATCAAAATTTCAACCCAAAACAAAAAGGAAAGTCACGGCCAACTTAACTCACAAATAACTCTAAAAATTCAGATTTTTCCCTTGTTTCTGTAGACACCAAATTTTTGGTTTCGAATTTTATTTTTTTAATTTAATTTTAGATTTATTTGTTTCAATTTTAGGTTTATTTTGGTTGTTTCCTGTTTCGTGCCTCTTATTGTATTTTAATTAGTTTACGAGCATTTATTTTATTTACTAATTTGATTAAAAGAAAAGAGGAAAAAGAAAAGAAAAAGATGAAAGTGGAAAGTGAAGGAAAAAAGATTGAAAAATGGCAACTTTGTTTGTATATTTTGATGTGATGTTACTTAAATTGTTGTTTTTTATTACTTAGCTTTATTATTAATTTTGTTAAATTATTATTCTAAAAAATCAAAAACAAAAAAAAGAGGACAATGTGCCGTGCATGCAGCAGCGGCAAAAGAGGATGTCATTTTTACGGGGAGATTGCTGGAAGATCGGAGGGCTGGAAATCTTGGTAGAAACCAATCCCTTATCCTCACCTTTGAGGTGAGGGTTTAGGGATTGGGGGTTCCTATAAAAAGGATGGCCGCAGCCAGGAGAGAGAGGACAGAGAGGTTGACGGCTGAGAGGGGGCTGGGAGTTTAGCTGAAAGAAAAAGGAGCCGAGAGGATTTACGAGGGATTAACAGCAAGGGTTTGGAAAAAGGGCAAGAAACCAGAGAGAGAGCTGGTGCATGACGGCGGAGCAAAATGACGGCTGAGATATTGGAGAGAGGACTGGGGTCGTGAGGTTGAGCAAAAAGAAACCAGAAAAGAAAGGCAGCCAGGAGAGAAAAAGGGAGAGAGGATAACAGCGAGGGTTTGAGAGAAAAAAAACCAGAAAATTTCTTGACGGCTAGAAAAGAGAAAGGAAAGAACGGGCTGAGGAAAGAACGGACGAAACTGAAAATGACCGAGAGAGAGAGCTGGGGTTGACGGGCTTGAGGAGAGAAAAATGGAGAGAAAAATGCTGTGAGAGATTAGACGACGGCTAGGTTGAGCAAGGGAAAAAGATTGAGAGCCGTGGGAAAGAGAGGAATCGATAGATCCGAGAGAAACCCAGGTCGATTCCTTCATCAGAATCTGCACTGATACTCTTCATCAAACAGGCTGAAGTTTCGAGCCCAAAGGCGGTAAACAGAAAAGATGTGGGCCGAGATTGAAAAAGGGGGAAAGAACCGAGAGGAAGAAGAGGGTTCTCAGCCATGAACTTAAAAAAGAGAGCTTAGGGGCAGTAGAAAGCCGAGAGAGGATCGAATGAAGGAAAAGGAGGAAACTTGCTGAAAATTCATCACCCGACGGACGAACCAGCCTCGTTTCGTGGCAATTTTCAAGCAATTCCTTAGCTTTTGGAGAGAGTAGTCTTTTTCTGCACTTTCTGTGGACTTCAGGCAACAACTTATGATCAGTGACCATCCCTTAAAAACACCTCCAACCTGGCCGGATTGGTGCTCCAAGTTCCGGGTCCTCCAATGCTGAAAGTTCTGCGACGGAAGTTCCCGACAGCGTCTCTGGAATCAGCGTGACCTTTGGGGTGATTTCCACGTTCACTTCATTCCGCCAGGATTCTGAGGTAATGGTACTTTCTCTCCTTGTTGCTTTGGCGAGATTTTTCATGAGAATCCAAGTCTGTGGAACGTGAATCTTGGGCCATCTTTACTGCTGGTTTGGCTTCATGATTTTTATCATGTTTTGCTTCTTGATGTTACCTTGGTTGCTGTTTTGTTTTGTGTTTCTTTAGTGGTATAAAAGTGCATGAGTATAGGGATCTTGTTTTGCTTGGAATACGCTTCATATGGTTTTTGGGTTGTTAAACTTCGAACATTGCAGAAAGCCTCCCTAGCTGCCGAATCCTTTTAGCAGAAATCTTGGTTTGAATTCTGGTTTGCGCGAAAATATTCATCATTTCTGGTTCTGCCATCCCATGGCATGCATGACAAGCTTGATAAGAACTTAAAGTTAGGATTGTGGGTTGAGATGCTTGTGAAAATCTGCCACGCGAGGTAGCTAAGCAACAAAATTGCAGCAGGAAACTTTTCTTTCTTTTTTGAATTAAACCCGGAAGGTTGCAGATTTTTTTTTACAGAAGATTTGCTTGCTTGAATGTTCAATTTCTGTGATATTGATTGCTCCATATCATGCCTTTGCTGTGTGGTGGAGAAGCTGTCTGTGTTTGAATGAAAGTTTGCATCTGATGAACATAACAAGCGTAGCTAACTGTAGCTACAAATTGCAGAATGTCATTTCTATGTTTGCATGATCTTTTGTCCGAGTTTCTGATGTTTAACATAAAGGTTTTATGGTGAAAAGTGGAAAGCATGTTTGGCGAGCTTGTTACTTGGGCCTGAGACATTGTTGGTTGAGCCGTTAGTAATGTTTGGATAAAAAAAATTGCACCAGAAACCATGAAAGTTGCAATGAAAAACGCAGCAAAGCTTCGTATGATTTTTTTGAGGTGTTTTCTTCTCCTGTTGTTGCATGCTCAACCGTGTGTACATGATTGGTTTTATGGAATTTAATGAATGTGGAGTTTGAAGCTCTGTTTAAGTTTCTTGGGTTGCTAATAAGATGCACTTGCAGAAAACCAGCAGCTAGAAATGAAGAAGAAGGCTTCTTCGTAAGCATCGTGCATGGAATTTTGCATGGAAATGTTCTAAAATAATTACACTTTGGCCCCTAGTCTCCCCTTGTTCCACTAGGACCCAATCAATTGAATAATTTCATCAATTTGGTCCTTGGTAGTTTTAATTTTTGCAACTTCATTGCTTGTTTGATTCAATTAACCACCTTGCTTTGTTTAAATTGCTTTTAATTCATGATTTTAAGGGCTTTCTGACCAAGTGAGCTTGTGTTTGTATACTTTCTTTAATTTTCTCAATTAAAATGATGCCTTGACCTTTTCTTTTATTTTGGAGGGTAAATAAGTAACTCACCCCATTAGGGCTCCATTTCAAGGGAGGTACAACTTCTTTTATCTTTTTGTCTCTCACCTATGTGATCCAACGTGCTAAGTGAGAATTGCATGCCTACTTTGCTTTCCTTGCTTTTCCTTAATTCCCTTCATTTATTTCATTTTCATTCACTTTTGCTTAAGTCATCCTTTTATTTATTTATGGGGTATGTGTACACCTCTTGGCTTGTAATAGATAGGGCTTGGAGAGCATTTTTGTCCATTTTCCCCCTTCCCCTTTTGTTTTAGTTAGCAAATGTAATAGGTTCATTAGCTTGATTGCTTGCCTTTGTTGCTACATGTTAATTTGCTTTATTAGGCTCTTGCATCTAGTCGAGCATGCTAAGTGTTATGTGCTATGTGTTTATATGTGATTGGCATGTCTACTTGCTTTCTATAGTCATAGATGAATATGATGGATGAATGCACGTCACCACACTAGTCCAACGCTAGTTGTGGCTCATTGTCCCGTTTTCCACTAGTCCAACGCTAGTAGGAATTCATAGATATGGGCTAGTCCAACGCTAGACCCTTAGGGATTTCCCTCGCTAGTTCATACTTGCATGTTTCACTACATTTCATGCATTTTTCTTAGTTTTCTAGCATTTGGCATGCTCCTCCAATCCTTTCCCCTTCATTTTAGGCTTTTGCATCTTCATGCTAGTTATAGGGTACATTTGCTTGAGGGTCCCCTTTAGATAAGGGAAACGAGCGAGTGTGGCTACAAAATAGCCTTAGCACGCTAGTTCTTCCTTCTAATCAAAGGGAAAATTAAAGTCATGAAGTTAGGAGTCATTCCCGTACCCGACTTGATGCATTCCTATAGGTTCATACACTTTCATTCTCATCATGTCACTCCCTCACCCTCTTATCCACATTTTCTCACTACTTATATCCTTCTCAATACAAATGCCATGTTCACACATTTTTCTTCTTGTCAATTGTTTTTCTACCTCACAAATTGCACCCAATTGCACTTATATGTATCTACTATCATATTTTCATCCATTTGCACACAAACACCTTTATTTTCCCAATTTGCACACATGCACTTGTCTTACATTCGCACACATGCACGTTTTCTTACATTTTCACATTTGCACTCATATTTGAGTCTTCATTTGCATCATTCGCGACCTCTATGAGGACTTTCCTTATTGGCCACCACAACTCATGTGATTGGGACCAAAAAGCCTCATAAGAGACATTTTAAATTTAGGATTGCATTTTTCTTTCCTTTTCATATCCATTAGTCACATCCAACATGCAACGCATATTTTGGGTAGAAGAAATTAGGAAAAGAGGGGCTAAGTCACGCAACTAGCTTTGGCTAGGGTAAGGGAGTGCCTTAGGCTTTGCCTTTGCCTTCTCCCTTATCAAATGTGACCCCCGATCCCATTCTTTGGTTACGTAGACCTAAAAATTCTTTAAAAAGGGTTTTGTTTACTTTTCTTTCCAAAAAATCACTTTTTGGGTGACTTGGTACACCCTAACTCTATACCAAGTGGCGACTCCATTTTTCATTCAAAAACCCTTTTTAAACTATACTTTGTTTGGCCAAATCGTCGCATTTTTCAAGTCCCACGGCCTTTTATTTTCATTTTCACACACGTTCACATACATATCTCACACACTACTTTCACACCACATTCAAAAAGTGGGGCACGACAGTTTCGATAACCAAGTAAAATTCCAGCAATGACAATTCAAGACATCCATCAAATCTCCATCTTTCACTTGCTTGAAACACTAAACACATAGCTCATAATCTGTCCAACCAAAACCAAAACAAATAATGTGACAGCCCCACCTCCCCCTAAGTCGAACCAAAGGGTTTGACGGACCGCCTGCCCAGCTCTCGCCGGGACTACGGATCCAGAACGAGCGTAAACCCTACCAACCGCTCAAAAGAACTTCGAGAAGATAACATTCACTATCCGAAACCCAACCAAGCACAACAACTTTAGATAACCCTAGAAAAGAACATTTCCAAACCCAATCAACTTAGGAACATGGTTAAACACTTTTATATACACATGGTTGCAAATTTACAATTCAAAAGGGAATTGTTTGGTTAAAATACATTTAAGGTTTTCCAACCATCGAGGAGCTATACAAAAGAATACTAAACTAGCTCAACTCATGCTTCAAAACATCATAGTCTTCAAAAGGTGATTTCCTGTAAGGAAAACAAGGATAACGGAACGGGGTGAGCTAGAAGCTCAATGAGGTACCAACAGTATAAACAGTAGAATCAGTAGAATTCATGTGAAAGCACTTTGGAGGCACATATTCACATCAAATACGAGAAATGAATGAATGTCACAATGTAAAGGATACAGGTGGCTCTCAGGAGCCAAATCCCCGTTGCTATACTTGATCCAGTCTTGTTGACCCTCCGTCAACGTTCAAATAAAGGAACTAGTCCAGTAGATCACCACTTTAACGCCAAAATCCCGTACACCAAACATACCCCTTACCGGGCCCGAACGCCAAACAGGAACAGGAATGGTAACACTCGAGTATACCGGAATCAAGAGTCTCAATACCCAAAGATTCCCCCAGGAACAGGCACCCATGGATTGTCAATTATCTCGACCAAGCCCTCGCTGGCTCGATTTAATTAACTCCCCATGAGGTTGAGCTCAGGTTTAATAGGAAGGTCATTGGATACTCTTCCAAACGACATCATAACAAGTGAAAGTAACAAGTTCAAGTACATAACAAGTACAAGTAATAGATTCCAGTTTGTTCAGTACAGGTAAGAGAACGAGTCTGATAAAGTACACCCTTGTCTCATACAAGATAAACAGTCAGGAAAGACATTCAACTAGCAATTTGCAAGTACAGGAAACCAGTTTAGCAATAATTCAGGGGAGTGATACACTCACCAGTTCAAATAAGGATAACTTCAAAAGTTTCCTTCCCAAGTGTGGCTTTAATCGTCGGCACCTCCTAGAACAATCAAGGCAAACACTTAAGACTCTACTCCAAGACCTAGTATGGAATTCGCAAGTGAGACTCGGTTATGAGCCATATGCCTAGTCAAAAGAACCATTAATGCAAAGCAAAGAGGTGACTTCGGAGTGAAAAGGTAACAATTAGTCTTAAAAGCATGAACGACCTCAAAGCCCTACCTACAATGACTGACCAATTCCAAATTTGAAGTAGATAATGAAAGCAAGATCAATACTAGGAAAACAGGATTTTCCAGTTTCGCGCAACCCTATATGAAAAATCATATCTCAAGTTTTTTAAGTCCAAAATTAGTAAAAGTTAACCGTTGGAAAATACATTCAAAGGGCTATAAATTTCCAGAAAACATCCTCATAAGATTCAGAACGCAAGTCAGTCAAATTCAAGCTTCAAATTGTTGCTTTATCCAGTGAAAGACAGAACAGGTACAATATTTCAGTCAACTTTGAAAAATCACCATAAATGGTAAAGACATAAAAAGGGTCTGAAATTTACATGGTTTATAGCCCTATGAATCTAGTTTAAAATGCAACAAACGGAATTCAGTTCCGACATTCCCACATCAAGATATAGCAAATTTCCCGAGACTGTGCAGAAGCTCCACGAAAATTTGACAGCATTTCACTTGTCTTTCTTTACTTTCCAACCAAATCTCAACATCTACAAATCACAAGCTATCAAACACCTTAAATTAGAGCCACCATAAGGCTCGAATAGTAAAATCATATGGAACGTATAAGTGAAAAATTAAACTAGGACATATGCAGAAACGAAGTTTGGGTTGGAAAACAAAAGGCAGATTTTCTGTTGCTTAGCGGAATCAACACAACTGAAGCTATCCTCGTCGGATTGAGGTGTAATTTACACCGTTTAGAAGCTAAGAGAAAGGGCTACAATGTTGAAGAAGGCCACTCAGTCCAGTTTGCAATGTATCTAAGTCAGCTTTACCAAACCAACCCCAGATTTTCCAATTCGAAGTTTACTGTGGCAGTCCAGATTCATGCAGTCATATCTCAGCATATACAACTCCAATTCAAGTGCTTCCAAAGCCATTTGAAAGCTAAGATACAAGACTATAAGTCTTAAGAAGACACCGACAACCAAATCAGTAGTATTCCTGGTCAAACTAACCAATTACAGAAGCGGATTAGCAGGTTCGGACATAAACAGGGCAGCAGGGGTATTTCGGTCTTTTTACAGGTTACGTTGCTCTGATTGAGCTGAAATTTTGTAGGCAACTATAAAACATCATTATCTACAACTTTTATGTTTTGAGCTAAGGCTAATTAGGCCTCTAACTAGGGGTAACAGTACCGGGCAGAACAGGCCTAATAGAAACCCTAATTCTGGAAATTTTTGCTTCAAACCAGAAATTTTCCACTAATCATTACAATTATCATACCAAAGCTTCATTCTAACCCATACTATACCATCATCCATGGCCACACAATATTAATCATATGAAAACAGAAAATCATGAATAAATATGAAAATTCACCAATTTCCACCACAAGGCATGAAACAACACCTAAAACCATCTATTTGAGCCATCAATTGAACATTAACAAGATTAAAGGAAAGGTTCCTTGATCACTTACCTTGCAAACCCAAGAAAAGAAGCAACTTGGTACCTTAGCCTTCCAAACCACTTCACTACCAACCTTAATACCACTAAACTAAGGGGTTTTATGGAGGAAACTCAAGTTTAATCGGTTAGATTGGATGATTGAGCAAGATTTGAGATGAAGAAAGTTGAAGATTTTTTTCCTTTTCTCCCTAGAGTAATTCGGCCAAGAGGGGAAAGAATGAAGATGATTTTTGGCCAATTTTGATTAAATGGTAAAGTTATGAATAGTGGTCAAAACTTAAGATTCCATCACAAGGTGACACTTGTCACCCTTATTAATGCATACTTATCCTTTTATCTCTCTCACACCAATCCATTTGGGAACCTCTACTTATCTCTTAACACCTGGTAAAATAAACCCGGCATACTAAACTTAACCTAGTTGGCCGAATTTGCCGCACTAGCGAGTCCCACGCTCAGTATACGCTCCAAAAATCTCATGAACTCAATTATACTAAAAAAAATGTTTTAAAAAACCTTATTTACACATAAAACGAGTTAGAAAATTTTCTAACAGAAAAACGTGCAATTAAATAAAATAAAACCCTAGAAAATACGAAAATTTACGGGTTCTCACAAATAACACACAATTCCAGAAAATAATCTCACCAAAAGTCTCAACTAATTCGGCTAGCATCCATATACAATTTCCAGCAATATAACAATTTAACTTATAGTGCTTTGTCCATAATTTTCTTCAGTTTTTACTTTAACTCAACATGCAAAAGGTGATTAGCAAGCTACAAGCTAATCTTAAACATCCAGTATGAAAATCTCAGCTGAGATTCAAAGGAAAACTGATCAAATGCTCAACCCCCCTCTCTCGGCCACATTTTCAGTTTTCTTTTCCTTTTTTTTTTATCCACGACTCATTTCAGCTACATGCATGATCAAAATAATCAGCTATCTATCAGTTTTGATCCAAAACCAAGCTCAGACAACATCAAAAGCTACCATCCAACCAGAAATTCATTCAATTCTTCTCGGTTGGCTTGCATGCAAGCAGATTTTGTATCCCTTCAATTTTCTGATTTTCTCACGGCTGATTAACCTCATGCAAAGCATAACCATCCAGTTTTTAGTTAGCTAAATACACAATTAAACTCAGATTTCCACAAATTGACCAATTAAAGCTGCAATTCCAGCTCAAACTCTCGGCAATCCAATTTCTTCAAAATCAGATTTTTCCTAAGTCTTAATTCTTCATCCAACCGCACAACCCCTACATGCATGCTCATAACCAACATCATCTACCTATAATCAACTAGTTTAGGTCCAGAATTTACCTCAGCTTGAAGCTCAACACACGCGACTAGCAGCTAAAATATTTTTCTGCTCTCGGACAGTCCAGAAATGCAGTCCGCCAACTCTCCCTCTCCCTTGCTCAAGCTTGCGACTAGAATGGAGGAAATTTAGCTCTCGGTCCCCTTCACCAGCTCACGGATGGAGTGGAGAATGAACAGCAAGTCTCTTTTTTTTTTTTAACTTACGGGCAGGAAGGAAAAGAAAGTAGATAGCTCGGCTCTCTCTCCCACTTCACTCTCTCGGACAGCTCTTGGTAGACAAAGGGAATGGAAATGAAATGATGTGGTGATTTGGGGTTGGTAAAATGGAGTGCGTGAAGTGAAATGTATATAGTGAAATGTGTTTAGTGGAGCTAAGTCGGTATTATAGATGGTGGAGTGCTGAAATGAAGAGTGGAATCGGCAAGATGGAGATGTTTGTATTTGAAGCTTGTTCAAAAAGGTTCCATGGTTGCATGGTTAATTTGAGATGGAGGAAGGCTAATTTGGTCTTTTAACATCTTGTCTGGCCTTCCACTTAAGCCCTCATTCGTAGACTACTTCCAAAATTTCACCCCAAATGAAATTCGATAGCCTACTAGAGTACTAGTCTCGCATAAATTAAATTATCAAGATTCAACGTCCTACGTGTAATTATAAAGGTTTCGACCTAAAATCAATTTCGTCTGAATTCTAGGTTCCCGATGACGCTTAACATTATTAACACTTAAAACTAACTATCGGTATTCCAAGAATTAATATTAAAGCAATAAAATACTCTACATCAAGAAATATTAATT
>NW_020861505.1:0-14415 GCF_003713205.1 Coffea eugenioides
GGAAATCATAATCCTAATCCTTTCTTAGTCTGGTAATAGTCCTTTCTCCTCTTAGGAATTGGAGCAATTTCTCCTATGCCTATATATAAATACACGTTACGATTCTTCCAACTTCCTCACAGAAACTCCTTCCATCGTTTTCACTGATAAACAACCCTCCAATGCCCCTTCCCACAACCATGTTTTTCAGCTTCCCACAACCGTTTCCAGCCACCACAACCCTATTTTGCAGCCGCACGAATGTTCATCTACTTTGTTCCACACTATCGCAGCTCCTGCCTCCGTCGTTTGGGCTCTGGTTTCCGACTTTGAAAATCCTCAACGCTACAAGCCGTTCGTGAGATCCTGCAGAATCATAGATGGCCAGGCGAACCAAGTTGGATGCTTACGCCGTGTGGATGTTGCGTCAGGACTTCCAGCCTCCTATAGCATCGAGCGGCTCAAGATTCTTGATCATGATCAGCGCATCTTCGGGTTCAGCATTGTCAGCGGCGACCACCGATTGTCGAACTATCGCTCGATCATGAGCCTACACCCCAATGGCAGCAATGAGACGGTGGTTGTGGAGACTTACATGATTGATGCGGCCGAGGCCAACACGAAAGAAGAGACGTGTGCCTTTGTGGATACGATCGTGAAACTGAAATTGCGGACTCTGTCCAGAGTTGCTGAGGATTTGGCGGGCAAAGCGCAACAAGTTTGAAAATCTCGATTTCTTTCACTGGTTTATTTGATTATCAGCTAAGTAATTAGGCTAGTAGTAGCTAGGAAGAGAATCATAAATTTCAAAAAACAATGAAAAAACCAAAAAGACAAAAAAATTTTAAAAATTAAGAAAAAGATTTTGGTTTCCTCCTTTTTTTCTTTTTTATTTGCTAAAAAAACATTGAAAAAATCAAAAAATCCAAAAAAGCAAAAAAGATTTTGGCTTCTTTTTTTTCGTTTACTTTTCTTTGGTAGGAAAAGAATTTTCAAAAAAAATTGAAAAATCAAAAAAGTGAAAAAAGATTTTCGTTTCTTTTTTTTTCTTTTTATTAGCAAGCAAAGAACAAAAAACATTGAAAAAAAAGACCAAAAAAAATCCAAAAAGCCAAAAAAGCACAAAACTATTTTGGCTTCTTTTTTTTTGTTTACTTTTCTTTGGTAGGAAAAGAATTTTCCAAAAAAAATTGAAAATCAAAAAAGTGAAAAAAGATTTTCGTCTCTTTTTTTTCTTTTTTATTTGCAAGCAAAGAACAAAAAACATTGAAAAAAAAGACAAAAAAATTCCAAAAATCCAAAAAAGCACAAAAATATTTTGGCTTCTTTTTTTTTCGTTTACTTTTCTTTGGTAGGAAAAGAATTTTAAAAAAACTTGAAAAATCAAAAAAAGTGAAAAAAGATTTTCGTTTCTTTTTTCCTTTTTTATTTGCAAGCAAAGAACAAAAAACATTGACAAAAACAAAAAAGACCAAAAAAATCAAAAAATCCAAAAAAGCACAAAAATATTTTGGTTTCTTTTTTTTGTTTACTTTTTTTAGTAGAAAAAACATTTTTTTAAAAAAAGAAAAAATTGAAAAATGATTATGGTTTCTTTTTACTTTTTTATTTGCAAGTAAAGAACGAAAAATTGAAAAAACAAAAAATCCAAAAAACTAAAGGATTTTGGTTTCTTTATTCCTTTACTTTTTTATTAGTAGGGAAAGAATTTTTTTAAAAAAAGAAAAAATTTAAAAAATGAAAAAAAGGCATTGAATGTCTTATTTTTCCCCAAAAATAAAAATTCGCTTAGCTCTACCTAACACGTATCTATCAACTATGCATGAGGTGTTATTGTTTTCAAAAGAAAAAAAGGGTAATGCATAATTTTAAATCTGCCACTCTAATGTCTCATAAATACTCTACACGATCAATAATTAAATCTGTCCTTTTGTTAATTAAATAGCACTTGATTCTTTTTTGCCCCATTTAGCCTGCCTATAAATGCTATGTTCTTAACTTTTTAACTGTTTGTGTGCATTTTAATAGCTACTGATGATCAGTTGAGTTCCTATTAGTGTGTCTAAGTGAGTTCCCTATAAATGTGCCTAAATAGCAGAGGTGAAAATGATAGGTACTTCCACTTTCAGGCATCAAAGTTAGCTATACTTGGGAATCTGTCTAAGGCTACTTCACACACCTTTGCACGTATAGCAACTAGCCCTGTAATTGTGTGATAATGCGACGGTGTAGCTTTTGATGTGAATGAAATCCTAATTGGCCTCTTTCCATTTCTACCTTGGCTTAGAAACTGAAAGAAGTATGAGTTAAAACTTGAAGTCTGCGCCTAGTGATTGGAGTTGACATCTTAATATACTTAATAAGTTGGTGAGGCGATAAAGCAATTAGGGGCAGGTTAGTGCCATGTATCTGTTGTGGTTCCCTGTTCGGTTATTGCAGAGTAAGCCAAGTCGGGAGTCTCGCTATACCAAATAATAAGTGAGGGTGCACTTGTGGTTCCCATGCCAAACATCTCCTGAGTGAGCCAGTTGGATTCTCAGGAGACCTAAAAATGAATAAGTGCAAAAAGAGCACAAAATAGCACAAAAAAAAAGGTGCTTCTGAAAAAAATTGGGATTGCAATTGCCACAAGAGGGACAGCTTTGCAGTCGAAAAACAAAATCTATTAACAAGCTGCAGCCAAGTCCTTGCACTCACACATCAAGGGACAATGGGGGGAACCCCACCGCAACTATAGTGCAGGCCAACCACTGTCGTTACCATTGTTAACGCCCTGGTTCTGGTGAGCAATCCTAGATCTCACTTGGACCTTCGACTTTTAGGTATATTGGGATTTTAAACCAAAAAACTTGGTTGTGGATGGAAAGTTAAGACGAGTCTTGTGGACGTTTTTAACCCAACTCCTGTGAGCACGCCATCTTTCTTTAATATAATTGTCATATGGGCCAATTAGTGTTGAATTCATATCAAATTGTTATGCTCGAACAAATTTCCTTTACTAGGCTAGATGACATTTCATCCCTCACACATGCTGAAGACTGGGAATTAACCAATTATTGCTATTTGATACAGCCTGCTCTACATGTTTTTGAGTGGGAGTATCGTCAATTTTTCCTCGCATTCAATGGCATAGGGGGTATTCATTGTCCAAGGTGACTTGTCTATGATCGTGAAGAGATGGCTTATCATGCTTGGCACTAGAGACATGAAGTTTTTTAACTCCACCTGTGTTGACACAATACATCACACAGCCGGTCCCAAGTCCGGATGAAGGAGGAGGGATTTTTTTTTATGTTTTAGAAGGCAGCTCTTAGCATACGTTCTCAAAATCCTTCTGTGCAGATTATATATGAAAGGTTGGTGAATGCGAGTTTTTTCGTTTCATTCTTCTTGGTAGTGCTGAATTTCTGGTCTTCATTTCATAGTTGATCTGGATTTTAGCATCTATCCCGGGTTATGATCCAATCACATATCTTTCATTCTTTTACTTTGCTTTGTTTTACAACCGCACTTTACTTTTTCAGAGTTTGTATACTTGTTCACGTAAATCTGTTGTGTGTTAGAGCTGCCAATGAACTGGTTTACTGTGAGTAATCAACATGCACTAGTACGTTTGGCATTGGTAATTGACAGGAACTTTTAAGCTGATTCTCTTCTGTTCATTCAGTCACCTGAATTGTGTTGTAATATGTTCTTAAGCTCACTTGCTGTTGCAAAGGTAATGAACTTTGTTTTATCTCATGCTGATCTTTCATACATGTGTAGTTTATATCGGCAAATTATGATACGGAAAAAAGGTTACGCTACTGATATTTCAGACACAAGTTGTACTATTTGGTGTGGCCGAAGTCTGATGGTAGAGTGGCTTTCATATCTTGAATTTCTTTCCCAAATTCGTGTGCTATAGGTAGATTTGCAGCACCATTTTAGTCAGAACAGATGTGTAGAGCGAAGTGATGCTGATTACTTTCTAATTTTGCAATTCTTGGCAGGGATAATTCTATGGGATCAGTCTAATGCAATTTTGTATTGTTACAGTTTAATTAAATGAACAAGCTTTTATAGAACTCGTGGACTCACATATGGATTTGAAGTCCTGTGTGTAGATTAGAAACTCTGTGAGTGGAAAGTATGTCTTTCTGGCAATGTTATTGATTTTGGAATTTGTGGCGGGGTTTCCTGGCTTGTTGGTGATAGCCTGCAGACGTGGTTACAACTGCATCAAAATCTCCATATGGTTCTTTGCGAGCTTTAAGAAATTTTCAGAATTAACTTGACAGTTTACTGATTTGACATAGCCAAATTGCAGATTGAAGGGGGCAAGATTTTGTTGTTCAAACCATCAACTTGATCTACTAGCTAGTAGCTTATTTTCAAACCTGCACTGAGAGTTTTGGTTCAGTCCAAAACTGAGCCCCTTTTTAGTACTAGTACACACAAATGATGGCCATTTTCCTGCTCCAATAGTCCCAAAAAAGTTCATATGCCAATGTCACAAATCTCATGCATAAAATGCTGGCTTTAAAAGAACTATTTGACCAAATAAACTATTCAAATACTCAGAGCACTTGTAACAAAAATGGGAATCATTACTCTAGCTAGAGATGCAATATTGGGCCAAAAGATTAAACAATGTTTTAGTCCAGCTGCAATATTGCCATGAAAAATATAACCATGCCAAGCAGGACATGCCATGGTGCAAAATTTGCTCTAATTGTGGAGTCTCTGGCTCAGAACCAAAAGGTAAAGAAGCCAAACAGCCACTGACAAAAAAACCTCAGAATCTTCCATTAGATTCTGGCTCTAGTTGTTTTAATAAACTTGTTCTTATTTTTTCATGCATACAAGTCGTATTACCTGTTCTTACAGACAAATCCCCACCCTTTTCATTTTTTTTGTAGATTTGCAGGTCGTCATACACGTTAATTTATCTGTACGAGCATGTGTATAAACTAAAATACCAGACTTAAACTATTACCAGGTTCTCCAAAGTCATCGGCCGCATCTTTCCTCTCCAAACTGTTGCCAAGTTCCTCCTCTGTACTTACAGATATTCTCCTCTTCTTAGCTAACATATTCTCATCCAAACTTTCAGAACCTTCAGCATTTAGAATACTCAAAGATCTGACATACTGCAAAGCATATTTAATCGTACAACTGGTCAACATCTCACAGAACATAAACGCAACTTGAATTAACTTATTTAGTTTTACATACACAACAAGGTATGTAAGAAAATGTACTGCAATTACAGGTAACAAGACACCAAGCTGATTTCTACACTTTACACCTTTTAGATGCAAGCAGGTTTCCCATTGAGATAGTTCAGATATATGAAATTGGATGAATCAATCAGATCATCTATAAAAAAAAGAAAAAGAAAAAAGAAAAGATGGTGAAGAAATATCATGCATGCTGATTCTGCACAAGTTCAGTAGCATAAGTATATAAAAGCCATAGGCTATTATCTTCAAGAATTACATTTCATTAAACTGCAATTTCTCTACTAATAATCATATCGAACAATTATGTCAGAATTGCTCCCAAACTCGAGTATTCTGCCCCTGGACCATCTGTTGTACAATAAATTTCTGATTATCCTTGTGCTAATTGTCACTCTTTTAACCAAGATTTCATAAATTAATACAGCTATCAAGATAGAACCGGGTTAGCAAAAAAGTTGTAGAAAGAAGCATTGTTCTAAGATCAGAAGTGCTAAAAGTCAATCAAATTTTGAAAAAAAATTAATGAAAAGAAAAAGTAAAGAATGACGATAGATCACCACCAGCTAGCCAGACTCACTTCATTTCTCCACCATTTTCCAAGAGAAAACAGTTTACATAGAATAGCCAGTAAGAAAAGATTATCTATATTTGACACATAATTCTATTATCTCCATAGGAGGATTCAGAGGGATTCTCATCTTTAAAAGTCAATAGTTCGATTTGGTAGCAGATATTTCTGTTCTCATGGAATTCTTCAGGTTTCAATCAGCAATCAGGATATAAAAGTCTTCTATAGCTGCAACTGATGGAAGTAGAAGAATACAGATAGTTATTGATGCATATGAAAATAACATGAGATTTGGAGAATATGCAAGGTTGTCCACTGTAGGAGTGATGTATCAGATCTCTATGTTCGCAGTTTGAAAAGGAGAACTGGTACAAAATAGTATCCCCATGGACGCAACGGTTTCTAAATTTCTTCTTCCCTACTTCTGTTCTAATTTTCTGCACCAATTGTATCCTAGAGCCCTATTTAGTGCACAAATTCAGCAACTCAATATTCCAACAACATAGAGCATGCTTCAAGCTTAAGACCCATGCCCAGATAACAAAGCACTTCCCCAGCTTTTAAAATCCATTAGAAGTACACTAAAATAGCTTCTGACTTACACAAGCTGCTGATCAGTAAAAATGTCCTGAACTCTTTTAACTAATAGTCCTAAAAGCAGCAAACTCATTCACACAAAATTTGAACACAAGCTTTTAACACTGAATGTTATTTGACAGAGGGGAAGACAGGTTGAACTCTTACTTTCACATTGGTGTATATTCAAGGACGGGAAAAGAAACTACCACATGCAATGGAAGATGAGAGTAAAATGTCAGGAAGAAAGCCACATATGACACAAAGGTTTAGGACATCACTTCCAAGACAAAGATGCATAAAAAATTCACCAGTGAATAACTTAAATAACTCCTTCATGGATGGCCTAACAAACCTGGGTCTGTGGGGTGTGTGTACAATAGTACATGCAATATGTACTGGGCTTCAGCTCAGCCCTGGGGACCAGAATATCTTATGACAGGAAATTGAGGTGATGAATCCCAACATTCCAATTAAAAGCCCTTCCAACAAAGTCAACGAATAAGCCTATGGTCTCAAACAATGGCTGAAGTGTCCTCCACTGTCAGTTTACCCAATACCCATAAGCTACTAAAGCACCATAAATTTTAAGTCTACTGAAATATGTAGAATTTAAATTTTTAATAAATAATCGAGATCCTAAAAAGATTACCCATTCTTCAAAGTGGGTAAATTGGATCTTCAGCCAAGTTCCCAAGAATATTAAAATTTACTCTTCCCTTAAACTCTTCATTGGTTGCATCAGTCGTGAATATTGATGGCATTCATAAAAAACGAATGGAACGCATAATGTATCAATATATCAACATCAGTTTGAAGCCCTAAGAAAACATTCAGCACACACAGCTTGCAAGCACCAGATGCACACCTCCCCATTCTCCAAGTTGGTTTATCGTTTGCCTTCCCTTTGCTACGAGAGAGGTCCAAGAAATAAAAACGATACAGGCTTTGGAGAGGACTTCAAATATAACTGAAACTCATTCATTTCTTTCACATAGTGATAAGCCTCAGCAACGCTTGGCCTCTGGTGTAAATATATCCAAAAACAATTCCAAACAAGTTGTCTGCCACAAGATTTTAAGCTAACTCTAAATTGTCCACTTATTATTTGGGCCCTAGAAGAGTAGAACATCTCATGCCTATACAATTCCCTTTAGGTATGAATGAAAGACAATTATCTAAAGCTGCTGCAATGGAGAATGCCTTTTTGATATTAAAAGCAAACTGAAGCTTATATATCTATTTCTTGAGAACTCAAAATAGGTGATTGGCAATCAGCTATATATTTCATGCATATAATATCTGATGTCTCAAATGCTGAACAAAATTGGACTACTGGTCTTCTCCTTCCAGAAATATGATCACTTAAGACCATGTCATTCTTTAGAGAAATATAATGATACACTTAGTAAATTGCTTTTATATTTAAAAAATTTTTCTTGCGGCAGAAAATATTGCATATCATCTATCTATTGTTTATGATTTATTTTCAAAGAAAACAATGCAAAGGTTCTGTATTAGTAAGGTGAATTTGTGCTTAACCTGTATCAGTTATGTGCTCAAGCTTAAGCTAAGGTTACTATGTATCCATAAACCTCTTCAAATTCAAGGAAATTGGTAAGTCATATATATATATATATATATATTCTGGAAAGCTGTGAGTGATTAACCAGTGCTGCATTTTGGATGTCGGATCATGTCATTTACTCAAGAAGGCACAGCAGACTTAAGCAGTCACTTGATTGAACCAAGCGACAAATGACAGTGTGTAAGCAAAACATGCTGAATAAGACTTGTAAACAAGGACTAAACCATACTAATCTGTGACCCAAAAATGCACAGGCTACAAATAAATGGATGAAGTAGAAGATCATATGAAAAAAAAAATTGAAGCCAGCTACTAGACTCAGATGTTAATAACCTATCGGCAGGATAATTGACATCTTATCCTTCTGTTTGTCTGCAAACTGAAATCTTAATCAAGTTTAGAACCCAAAAATCATCAATGTTTTTCCTAGACTAAGTTCAACAGATGGAAATAGTGTTGCGTCCATAATTTTGCCATTATTCTCACAAATGAAGACCATTAGTATTACACTTCATTTCCAAAAAGTTATCATGTTTAAAACGGTAAACAACTTTAGTTTGTTTGTTTTTCCCCCATCAACACCTATTGCATTTGAACAACACAACATGCCTGTGCCTACCTTCTGCATAGCTCACCCAGTTCTCCAAACTTCATCAGTTTTATCAATTTGTTGCCATCCCATTTGCTGTTTACTTATGCTTAATCATTCAAACATCTATTCCATAAAATTGCTACTCTTCATCTTAAACCAAAACAATTACAATTACAGATGCAAACACATTACACCGGTAATTCAAGCCCGCTATAGTCTTATTCACTTACAAAAACCCCAAGTTCCCAACCTTGCCCAGAATTTAAGAATCCCATAAAACCAAGTTCACTAAACCAATTTAACTGTCCTGATTCTGAAGTCAGCATGAATTTTCTTTATGTCTAAAATTTCCTTATTGTGACATTATTCCAAAGAACTGACAAGAGACAAAACCAGCAGAATTCATTACCTTTTCAAAAATTGACATGGCTTCTTTTGTTGCACTCTTCTCCCTCTCTACATAACAAAGGAAGCATTTTTATCAATCACCACACTGCCCGGACTATCCTAAACAATCAAATTGAAATTTTTCAAAAAACCCAGAAGCAAATTACATAAATAAATGCCAATAAAGTACAAAAATAACAAAAAAAAACATAACGTTCTGGACAGAAGAGATGGGATGAGAGGCCTTACTGATGGGGCAGGTGATGAGGAATCCGGAGTGGGAATGACTGAGGAGAGAAAAAGAGGCGTTGTAGTCAAAACGAGGAATGGTGGTCACAACAGAGTGCTGCTCCCAGGGTCTCAGCTCCTCCTTGGTTTTCAGTTCCAATTCTTTTGTTTTTTCTTCTGTTTTTGCTGTCACAAAATTTTCAGCCACTCTTTTTTGAGTCTATCGGTGTTTCATTCCCAGTATTATGTGCAATCTGTATGGCAAAGGATATTTATATTTATATTTCGCCCCCTGTTTTGTATGGCAAATGAGGATTTATACCCTAGTTCTTCCACTTACTTTACTGATAAAATGTGATTTATACTAAATGATTTAGGCCTTGTTTGATAATCCAATTTAACACTTAAACTTAATGGATTCAGATCTGAACATCTTCAGATGCATTTGATAACCAAAAATAGAATGTCTAAATTAACTAAGTGGCATTGAATTTTTTACACAAAACTTGAAATATTAAATTTGAAGTCTGAATCGGTTAAGCTATTAAATTGCTAAGTACTAAATGTGACACATTTGAGTGTATATCAAAATAAAATATTAAATTTAAAGTCTGAATCCATTAATTTATTGAATTGTTAAGTACTAAATGTAATATATTTGAGTGTATATCACATTAAATGATAAATGAATAACTTATCACCTATTTTTTGGAGCAAGTTTTACCTGGGAAATTTAGTGTCATTTTATTTTTTGAAGCCATTTTTGCCTAGAAAATTCAGTGTCATTTAATTAATTCAGATGTACAATTTTTTGGTTATCAAATGCATTTGAACATGTTAATATCTAAATCCATTAACTTTAAGTGTTAAATTGAGTTATCAAATAGGGGTTAATACTTAACAATTCAACAACTTAATTTAATGGAATTCAGACTTCAAACTTCAATTTTCAAACTTTAATTTTATCAAATGCACTCTCCTTTTACCCAAATTCTACCAAACAGGATTTTTCTACATATTACCACCCTCACAATTTACAAAGTCATTTTAACAATTGAATCTATTAACCGATGTCAGTCGGTTTGGACCATTATGTGATATCAAAGGTGAAAAAAATCACATGTGTGCACAAAAATAAAACCAAAAAAAGGTGTAGATTTTTCTTTTGGAAAAAGGGAGAATTGTAGTTTTAGTCTCCAATTTTTAGATTAAGCGCTAAATTAGTCTTTAATGTTCCGATCAAAATAAATTTGGTTCTCAAAGTTTTTGGTAGTAGGTACATTCTACAATGACGAAAACTCAACAATGACTAATAGTCAAAATTTAATTATTGTTATTTAACAATTTTGACTTTGTACTTTTGGATTGAAATTTTAATCATTTTAGTTGCTTAAGTTTTCACATAGTGATATTGAGGGTATTAGGGCAAAATAGACGCGAATCACAATGCAATTGTCTTAAATTGGTACTAGCAATTCTAATTAAACTTTTTTATTTTTTACTTCATTTATTCATGCCACTAATGTCTCATATACTTCTTCCCTTTGGTATACTTGGTCTCAAACTTAGTATTATATATGTAATTATTGTTTTATCCCTTTCTTACTCATTTTGAGAGGGAATTTTGAGAGGGAAACGGATTAGCATGAAAATCTGAGGCAATCCTTCTAGGACTATCAATGGGGCTGAGCCAGTTTGAACTCGGCTCCGAGAAAAAGTCTAATGAGTCTAACCTTCATTGAGTTGGATTGAAATTGGATCTAAATATTAGCTCCAAATTAAATGTGAGCAGAGTTTGGGCCTTATTAGGGTCAAACCCGATATAGGCTCAACCCTTTAATATGCATATATATATATAATATTCATATTTTGATATATATAATTATATATCTAAATATATAATATTCATATTTTGATATATATAATTATATATCTAAATATATAATACTAATACTTATGAGTTATTTGTCAAAATATATTAATATATATATATACGTAATATTACATATACAAAATTATGTCAAAAGATTTAGAAGGACAAATCTTAGTATGAGCAAATTCAGGACCTTTGAAGATATATTAACTATTGATCATGTTTTATTTCTATTTTCCATGTACATTGAATTAATTGGATATATTATTGTTGAAAAATTCTTGGTTTATATACTTTTTAATGAATTGTAACCGATTCTTGTATAGTTTTAATGTTGTGGTCCTATGGATATTAAATTAGTTTAAAACTTAATAATTATAGTAATTACATTAAGGAAATTAAGGAGTTATAAATGAGTTTGAGTTAAGTCCGAATTAAACTCACAATCTGAATATTTTGTGAGTCAAGTACGAGTTTCATATTTATCAATCCAAAACTCATAATTCCCGAAATACAAATGGCCCAATTGACAGGCCTAAGTCCTTCCCTTCTTTTGATTTAAATTAAATTAAATTTAAACCTATAGTTTAGTACTCATATTCCTTTGTACCTAAACAACCTTTTGACCTTTGAAAAAAATTACCCAAAATACTACAAGTTATCTTCACCTAGATTAGAATTATTTCAAGTAATATCTTGAAAGTCGAGGCACATAATCGATTTTGTTGTCTAGGTTCTATTTTTCTTTTTTAGTTTTTTATTCTAATTGTAAAAAAAAGGTTCTAATCGCAATACTACTATGATTGATCACGGAAGTATATTGTTTGGATTGCATTTTCTGGAAGGGTATATTGTAATACTTTTTTAGATATGATATATATAAAATAAAAAGTTCATTGAAAAATGTATCAAGGAAATATTTCCAAAAAACATGGGAATTTTGTCCAGAGAATGGCAATCCAAAAAAAGCTAGTATATTGGCATACTACTGCAAATTGACCTCTTTTCTGCAAATATATTATTTTTGATAACTTAAACTATCCAAAAAAATCTCTAATCAAAATATTGAATTGTTATGTTCAAACTTGTAACATCATGTTTCTAATAAAACAAACAAAATAATGAAAAAGATCAATCTTTAAAAATATTACCTATGGAAGATAAAAGCAATTGACAAAATTCAAGAATTCTTCCAGACTTGTGGTTTTCAAATATCATTGATTTCCTCCAGTTTCATGTGATCTAGTAGGCCTTTGCAATTTTAATCTTTTGCCATTGCTAGAAAATGTACAATGGTAGGGAAAGAACGGTTTTGGTCTTGAAGAAAGAGGCAAAGGAACTCTTTTATAGCAATTGTGAAGCCTTAGGGCAATTGCAATAGTTAACAAATGGGCTACATTGCCTTTTTACACAATAAAAAGAAGAGAAAGAGTGTGTGAGGCCTTTTTTTTCGTGAATGGTAATATTATTTGCCTTTTGAAAACTCCAAAATTTGGGAAAGAATGGTTTCAACTTTCCTTCTCTCATTTGTTGCTATTAAGAGAACTCCAATAGGCACCGCTTTGTTACACAATATGAAGGGTTGTTTTTAGGTTCGTCTTATTGTTTGCATTGTAAGTATTGAACCTGTAGTTAAAACTCTACTAGATTTTGATTAGTTAGGATTTACAATATGTTCATGCGTTCTTGATTATTGGGTTTCTTTCTGTGCATCATAAGTCATGATTCTGATAAAAAGATTTAGTTCGATTACTTTTGAGGCTATAGGTACGCAAGTTTTAGTAGGGTTTAATGAAGAAACATTTTCTTTTTAATTGAGATTGGTAGTTCAAAAAATTGATGAAAAAAATTTAAGCCTGGCATGAATGGAAGTTATTCAAACATTTCTCTTCTTTCCATTTTTTAAATGAAGTTCTTTCTTTGCATGTAAACAAAGAAAAAAAAAGTTCAAGAGGTATGTTTACGATTGTTTAAAAAATCAATTCAAAAGGTTTATTCTTTTGAGAAAATCAAAGAAGAGATAGTGAAATAAGGAAGAAACACAGTTTTGATTCCTAATGTTTAGCTTGCACACCAAAATGATCCTTAATATTTTGACAAAAAAAAAATCTTCTCCATAAAATTTGTGATTTTAGGCAAATATAGAACAATTGACGAAAAATTTCAATAATTGACGGGCAAAATTAAATTGGTTTAATCCATTGACAGACATAACTAACCCAAGTGACACCCGTTCCTGGAGCGGCATTTAGGGTCATTTTGTTATGATTGGAGTTATTTTCCCTTCTCAATTTCCATTTTTATAAAACTATATAGATTTATATGGTTAATGTGATTATATAATGAAATAACCCTAAGGTACGACCATAGGATTTAATTACCCGATTGCACTAATAATTAGAAAAACCCAATCCTAACCAACAACGCGCTAGAGGGTTTTTTGTTTAAGTTAGAATCAGTACGTTTCCCTACATGAAACCAATCACGCTAAGTTGCCATTGGCTATTAATCAATTTGAACAATTTACGGATTCAATCAATTAATTTAGCATTAGATTATTAAGTTAATTCGAATATCGGGGCCCTTGGACATTCAATAACATAACAAGCATAAGCAATTAAATCAGGAAACGCACAAATACCAATGAATAGGAAAGAATAAATAAAATAATTAGATCTCACAGATGTTCGAAACCGAGTCCTCAAATTGACCTTCGACTAGGAAAACTTAGCCACGCCTCATAAGAAAATCTCCAAGTAATTTAACTGAGGTCCTGGCCATCAAAGGAACCAAGAAAGAATAAAACTAAACTATGCTAAAAAACTCCCTAAAACTAGTGATAAGAAAACCTCCTGTACGTTTGTCTTCTTAAAGCCAAAAGAAATGACTCATGTGATCTACTCCCGTGGTCCCCGCCGAAATTAAGAAAGGAGTGTACATAAAGTGAAGTTCTCTGAAGTCCTTCTTTCTTTAGTTTCCTCTTGATAGTCAAACACTTCAATACTCCAAGATACTCCTAATCTGCAAAAAAAAAGAAATGCAGTCCGCGTAAATCACCATGTGGGCCAGGCCTGTGGAGTATTTAGAAGTCTCCATTTTATTCCAGAGAGTCCCTCCTTTTTGTACTTTTCTGCTCTACTTCCTGAAATTGGGTCCAATACCAAATATAAGTAAATATTAATAATTAAAACAATATTTGGCAAGGATAAAAGAGAAAATTAACAATAAAATAACTAACAATTAACACCCTATCACTATAAGCAATAAAAGACCTTCTAACAACCATCCTATTAAGCAAACTTATGAAAAAATCCATTGTGATTAAGCCAATCTACGGAAAAAGCCCCCTATGGTTACATGTAGCTTTTATTTATTTATTTTGTGCATAGGAATAAGATA